>NC_082725.1:66501929-66504429 GCF_030144855.1 Hypanus sabinus | reverse complement strand
TACTCATGTTGATGCGCATGCCCGCAAGGTGCATCATCAACACGGGCCAACTTCTGCCCAAGTGTGGAACCTGACTTGGAAAACACTATTAAATCATCAGCGTAGGCAATAGCATCAAGTGTTGTATCGCCAAATGGGATGCCAATTGACGGGTCGGCCAGGGCAATCGCCTCATCCAGTTTTGCCATGATAAAAGGCAGTGGTGAAAGAGGGTCACCCTGCCAGACACCCTGCTTGGCCGAGATGGTAAGTTCCCCAAGTTGCGCCGTCGCCCCCGAATAGATGGAATGGATATATCTCACAAGAGGGGGGGGGGCGCCAAACGCCTGGGCCGATCGGATGATTGTGTCCGTCGACACGGAGTCAAAATCCTTGGCAACGTCAATGCACGCTAATGCCGTATCTAGATTGCAGTCCCGTGCTCTCCTTAGTACTCCATCCAACAGATTGACCGCCTCGAAAGTTCCGTCGCATGTGCGGAATCCAAAGTGCAACAATGTAAGTTGTAACACCATCGACCACCATGATGCCAGGATGCGATGGAACACTCTCAGAATTACAGATGATACATTTATAGGGCGAAAATTTGATGGTGATGACACTCCGCCAGGTTGCTTTGGTACCAGTGTTATTCCTGAATGTTTCAAGGAGGAGGGAATATCCCCAATGCATAGAAGAATGTTATAATAAGCCGCCAGCACCAAGGGGTCCATCCTACGAAGCTGTTGGCATCTAATCCGGTCAGGACCTGCTGCCATGCCCAACATACCTCGGATTGCCAAAAATATTTCAGATGTTTTGATTGGGCTCACCAGGTCCCAATTATCAGAACAGACCTCCTGTACTGGATGGGGGTCAGGAACTCCTTCACTTGATAAGATTTCCGACCAAAATGCATGGGTCCCAGGTGGCAGTGCCCACTCCTGCCGGTGAGTGGTTCTCCAGGCCCCAGAAATTACTGTCTGGGCCGTATCCTTCCCCGGGAATGATATAATGATTGAATATGTGCGTTCCGCCTTCTTTCCTGAACACCCCGCTGTCAAAGAGTGAGTAGTTGGTTTCCAGCGGACAGGAAAATGGCATTGCGCATGATCCTCAAGACGCTGGTAAGCCTCCGCAGTTGATATCTCGCCTGTACGTAGAAGCCTAACCAATAGCCGTAACTCACCAGCTCCAAACAGATCTTCCTTACAGGCTTCCAGCTGGCGATCCACCGCACCCTCCACCGAAGGTCCTCGGTTTCCTCCACAGGAGATAATAAGACTCCTTCCACCTCGGACAGTCCCGACTCCCCCACGGGTGGGACTTCCGTGACTTCAAAAGAGCGGCTGGCACCTGGAGGAGACCGGACAATGATCTTCAGCCTCTTTTTGATCGCTTCAACCGACTGACCCTGGAGTAATGTTACGAGCTTTTGATGTAAACCCTTGAGCCCCAACTCAGGGACCCAATGCTCATCAGTGCCGCGCTTCAGAGCCAGCTCTTCTTGCTCTGACCATTCCCCTTCCAAGCTGGCAGTTCCTCCAAGCTGCAGATCTTATGCTCGATGAGAGGACCGGATTCGTGGACGAAAGGAGCCTTTCCATCCGCGCTGCCTTCTGGATCGGGATGGATGCTGCAAAAGGACGGGAATCCCAACCTGCCATCCTTCAGACCTGTGTGGAGGAAAGCCATTGATGTATCATTCGGGAAACGTAACCAGGTGCGGACGCCGCACGTACCTGTTTGTCCAGGGCCTTGAGTGTGTTGTAATGGGCCAGACTGTGAACAAGCTTAGCGATAACATGCTCGCGCAGGATCGTCAGCCGCTGGTGCGGCTTCAGCGGGGCTCGAGTGATGTTATCCAGGAACCCTGCCAACACCTCACGATGCTTCAGAGGCCGATGGCCACGCCAGTCAAACTGGACCCCGAGGTACCTGAACTCCTCCACTGGGCCAAGGGATCGTAAGTGCTCCCCAGAGAGATTCACACCACAGGCGTCCAAGGCAGTATATTTCTTGCAATTGCCTCGTATGATGAGGGCAGAGGACTTACCCATGTTGATGAGCATGCTGGCCAACTGCAATGTGTCATCCACACGCGCCAATTTCTGCGCCAACATCTCCGCGGATTCCGAAAAGATGATTAAAAAAGATAATCGGATCATCCGCATAGGCAATCGCATCCAGCGTCCGGGACTCAAAGGGGATGCCAGTCGTGGGGTCGGCAAGGGACACGGCCTCATCCACCACCATGATGAAAAGCAGCGGGGAGAGGGGGTCACTCTGTCGAAGACCCCGTTTGGCAACGAGCTCTTGCCCCCCGAGCTGCACCGTCACCCCCGTATAAATGGACTTGATATAACTCACCAATGGTGGGGGGGTGTGCACCGAACGCCTGTGCCGAGCGAACTATGGTGTCGGTAGACACGGAGTCAAATACTGGCCATCACCACATCCTGGTATCGGTCCCAAGCTCTCTTCAGTACACAACCCAGGAGGTTCACCGCTTCAAAGGTGC
>NC_082725.1:66494429-66496929 GCF_030144855.1 Hypanus sabinus | reverse complement strand
TATATTCTTGGCTAGTTTACCTTTGTACCTAATTTTTTCTTGGCGTGTTGTCTGTTTTGTTATCTTCTGTTGCTCTTTAAAAGCTTCCCAGTCCTCCGGTTTCCCGCTCATCTTTGCTATGTTATACTTCTTCTCTTTTATTTTTACACTGCCCTTTCCTTCCCTCGTCAGCCACTGCCGCCCCTTACTCCCCTTAGGATCGTTCTTCCTCTTTGGAATGAACCGATCCTGCACCTTCTGCATTGTTCCCAGAAATACCTGCCATTGTTGTTCCACTGTCTTCCCTGCTAGGGTATTGTTCCATTGAACTTTGGCCAGCTCCTCCCTCATAGCTCCATAGTTCCCTTTGTTCAACTGTGTTATGAACCCCGTAACTGGGTGTCTTACCAGCAAAGATAGAAGTATTCATTAGAGTCTGGTGATACTATTTTTAACAGTATTTATTAGTAAAAATACACAAAAATAATATCAATGTAAATATACAGATAATATACGTCATCAATACTAAACCTAAAAGTGCGGGTATAATAATAATCAATAAGAAATAAGCTCTATCGTTGTCTAGGGGATAATGTATTGTCCGATGGAAATATAAAGTTCAGTTCTGTTCATGCAGGCTGCGGTAGTTGTTGGTCGCTGTGTTGCAGTTGTTGGAGAGAGAGAGAGAGAGAGAGAGAGAGAGAGAACAATAACAGTTATTGACTTGCCAACTTTCCTTTACGATCTTGATCCGTCGATGCGTTGTTGTTGTGGCCATTCACATATGACCCCTCCATCCTTTAGCTAGACCGTTCTTCTGTGGTTGACTCATCACCCAGGCAAGGGTGGACACACACACAAGCCTCCACCGCTCTCGTAGCGTCTCTCCTGGTGCGTCTGAGGGGTGTTCCCCAGACCTCACTTTTATCCCCACTCACGGGGTCTCAGGTGTCAATCAGGTTGAGATGATGCAACCCATCAAACCAGTCCACTCTGGTTGCCCCCTGAGGGGTTTCAATGAATAGAACAGTGCCAAGTACACAAACCTTCTCCAAAAGACAACAGCAGTAATCAATGGTTCCGTTCTCTTTTGTTAGCTGGAGACATTCCACCTTAGCTGTGCCTCTCTCTCATTAATTTGTATGAGCTGTTATCAATAACAACTGTCTTGGCGGTTTTCCTGTGTCTCTCTCATCTCCCTTGATAACAGCATCAGAATAGTAGCGATTTGCGATTCTCCAAAAGGGGGGGGGGGCATTGGCGATTCTGTACCTTTCTGCCCATCAGAGTTGTTCATCATTCGTAACAACTGTAACACTGACACATCCGATTTTCCCCTCTCTTTCTCAAATTGTAGGTTAAAACATATCACATTATGGTCACTACCTCCTAATGGTTCCTTTACCTCGAGGTCCCTGATCAAATCCGGTTCATTGCACAACACTAAATCTAGAATTGCCTCCCCCTGATAGGCTCCAGTATAAGCTGTTCTAAGAATCCATCTCAGAGGCACTCCACAAACTCCCTTTCTTGGGGTCCAGTACCATTCTGATTCTCCCAGTCTACCTGCATGTTGAAACCCCCCCCCCCCGACAACTGTATCATTACCTTTGTGACATGCCAATTTTAACTCTTCATTTAATTTACACCCTACATCCAGACTGCTGTTTGAGGGCCTGTAGGTAACTCCCATTAGGGTCTTTCTACCCTTAGAATTTCTCAGTTCTATCCATACTGACTCTACATCCCCTGATTCTATGTTCCCCCTCGCAAGGGACTGAATATCATTCTTCACCAACAGAGCCACCCCACCCCCTCTGCCAGTCAGTCTGTCCCTTCGATAAGATGTATAAACTTGAACATTCATTTCCCAGGCATTTCCCAGCGGGTCCTCCTCGCCTAGCTCCAGTGGGCCCCTCTCGGCGCACGGACGCTGCACGCGCGCCTCGTCTCGGAGGAGGCCTAATATCACCAGCAGTTCACCTCCTGTTTCAGCCCTCCTCCCACAGCAACCTCCAGCATAAACTCTCCCCCCCCCCGCACTGCCATTTGCCACCCCACCCCACCTCCCTGCAGCATGAATCCTCAATCCCCATTTCCTAACTCTACCCCCGGGCCTGTGCCTTCCCACAACAGCCCCAATTAGCTACTGCAAAATCCCCATATCACAGCACCCAGTCCCTATAAAAACCCTCAAGCCCAAAACACTATCCGTAAGCAATAACTCCACCATTTTAATTTAACCTCCAGAATTGAAGTTAACGAGGAAGAAGATCACAATGAAGGCAAGTCAGGGACCCAGATGATGACAACGTGGGCCAAAAACAAAGTGGCAGGGTGAAGTGATACTGCATCTCCAGTACGAGATCCACAAAGACTAGTGGGATGTTTTGCCCACTGCCCGCATACTCGCACTCTAACCAGAAGTGACACGGCTCTCATCATCCTGTTGCTCAAAAGCCAAAGTAAATCCAAAAAGCTAGGAAACCTAGCACGGAGTACTGTGGTTAGGCTTAACCCC
>NC_082725.1:66489429-66491929 GCF_030144855.1 Hypanus sabinus | reverse complement strand
TGACATCTCCTCCGCTTTGCGGGGAATGCCTGGGGTAGCAGCGGGCCCAGATAGGATTACTCATGACCAACTCTGTTGGATGGATCCCCTCTTCCTGGCCGGATACTACAACATAATTATGTATTTGGGTGCTATACCCTCCACACTCATGCACTCCCATATCACCCTGGTACCTCCCCCTCCGATCTACGCCCTATTAACATCTCTTCTATTATTCTCAGGGCGTACCATCAGATCCTGGCCTTTAGGTGGTCTAATGTCGTCTCCCTCCCTATGTTGCAGTTGGATTTCTGCCGTGTGACGGCACCTTTGAAGCGGTGAACCTCCTGGGTTGTGTACTGAAGAGAGCTTGGGACCGATACCAGGATGTGGTGATGGCCAGTATTTGACTCCGTGTCTACCGACACCATAGTTCGCTCGGCACAGGCGTTCGGTGCACACCCCCCCACCATTGGTGAGTTATATCAAGTCCATTTATACGGGGGTGACGGTGCAGCTCGGGGGGCAAGAGCTCGTTGCCAAACGGGGTCTTCGACAGAGTGACCCCCTCTCCCCGCTGCTTTTCATCATGGTGGTGGATGAGGCCGTGTCCCTTGCCGACCCCACGACTGGCATCCCCTTTGAGTCCCGGACGCTGGATGCGATTGCCTATGCGGATGATCCGATTATCTTTTTTAATCATCTTTTCGGAATCCGCGGAGATGTTGGCGCAGAAATTGGCGCGTGTGGATGACACATTGCAGTTGGCCAGCATGCTCATCAACATGGGTAAGTCCTCTGCCCTCATCATACGAGGCAATTGCAAGAAATATACTGCCTTGGACGCCTGTGGTGTGAATCTCTCTGGGGAGCACTTACGATCCCTTGGCCCAGTGGAGGAGTTCAGGTACCTCGGGGTCCAGTTTGACTGGCGTGGCCATCGGCCTCTGAAGCATCGTGAGGTGTTGGCAGGGTTCCTGGATAACATCACTCGAGCCCCGCTGAAGCCGCACCAGCGGCTGACGATCCTGCGCGAGCATGTTATCGCTAAGCTTGTTCACAGTCTGGCCCATTACAACACACTCAAGGCCCTGGACAAACAGGTACGTGCGGCGTCCGCACCTGGTTACGTTTCCCGAATGATACATCAATGGCTTTCCTCCACACAGGTCTGAAGGATGGCAGGTTGGGATTCCCGTCCTTTTGCAGCATCCATCCCGATCCAGAAGGCAGCGCGGATGGAAAGGCTCCTTTCGTCCACGAATCCGGTCCTCTCATCGAGCATAAGATCTGCAGCTTGGAGGAACTGCCAGCTTGGAAGGGGAATGGTCAGAGCAAGAAGAGCTGGCTCTGAAGCGCGGCACTGATGAGCATTGGGTCCCTGAGTTGGGGCTCAAGGGTTTACATCAAAAGCTCGTAACATTACTCCAGGGTCAGTCGGTTGAAGCGATCAAAAAGAGGCTGAAGATCATTGTCCGGTCTCCTCCAGGTGCCAGCCGCTCTTTTGAAGTCACGGAAGTCCCACCCGTGGGGGAGTCGGGACTGTCCGAGGTGGAAGGAGTCTTATTATCTCCTGTGGAGGAAACCGAGGACCTTCGGTGGAGGGTGCGGTGGATCGCCAGCTGGAAGCCTGTAAGGAAGATCTGTTTGGAGCTGGTGAGTTACGGCTATTGGTTAGGCTTCTACGTACAGGCGAGATATCAACTGCGGAGGCTTACCAGCGTCTTGAGGATCATGCGCAATGCCATTTTCCTGTCCGCTGGAAACCAACTACTCACTCTTTGACAGCGGGGTGTTCAGGAAAGAAGGCGGAACGCACATATTCAATCATTATATCATTCCCGGGGAAGGATACGGCCCAGACAGTAATTTCTGGGGCCTGGAGAACCACTCACCGGCAGGAGTGGGCACTGCCACCTGGGACCCATGCATTTTGGTCGGAAATCTTATCAAGTGAAGGAGTTCCTGACCCCCATCCAGTACAGGAGGTCTGTTCTGATAATTGGGACCTGGTGAGCCCAATCAAAACATCTGAAATATTTTTGGCAATCCGAGGTATGTTGGGCATGGCAGCAGGTCCTGACCGGATTAGATGCCAACAGCTTCGTAGGATGGACCCCTTGGTGCTGGCGGCTTATTATAACATTCTTCTATGCATTGGGGATATTCCCTCCTCCTTGAAACATTCAGGAATAACACTGGTACCAAAGCAACCTGGCGGAGTGTCATCACCATCAAATTTTCGCCCTATAAATGTATCATCTGTAATTCTGAGAGTGTTCCATCGCATCCTGGCATCATGGTGGTCGATGGTGTTACAACTTACATTGTTGCACTTTGGATTCCGCACATGCGACGGAACTTTCGAGGCGGTCAATCTGTTGGATGGAGTACTAAGGAGAGCACGGGACTGCAATCTAGATACGGCATTAGCGTGCATTGACGTTGCCAAGGATTTTGACTCCGTGTCGACGGACACAATCATCCGATCGGCCCAGGCGTTTGGCGCCCCCCCCCCTCT
>NC_082725.1:66464429-66484429 GCF_030144855.1 Hypanus sabinus | reverse complement strand
TTTTTCAATGGTCAGGTGACTCTATCTAGAAAGCTTATAATTTTTTTTTCATTTTGTACGAATAGTTAAAGATAAATAACACTGTTTATGATGTGCCAAAAGGATAGTGAAATCTTTACTTTTATGTTGCACTTTTTACTCAAATATGATTGGAGTTTCATTTCCTTTCTACATGTTATTAGAGCATTAAAGAGGACAATAAGTTTCCAACAAAGGCAAAGCATGGTGGAATTGTTCAGCTGGCCTGGCAGAAATGAAAAGTCCAAAAACTGCATTTAAATCAAATGTCGATCATTTTGACGAACATTCAGATCCAGCTGCAGGCTGATGATTTCTGCTTGCCAGTGTTAACGTGGATACCTTCATTTTATGTCTTTTCCAACTATTCAATGCCTTTATAAATTCCTTTTGCTCCACTTAGTTTTGAATTCAGAATCTGAGTTTGCTTGAATAGTGAGACAGCCTAGAGAAGGAACCACTAGAAACATTTATATGAAGGAACTCGAGCAAGGACTTGCAATGGATAGCAAATGGCTGTTAACATCAAGATATACTGCACTGTATCACCAATGCTTCACCTCTCCAAGAAAAAAAAAGCAGGGTCCTTTTTGTATGTACCAGGTAAAGTGAAAAATTAAATAAACATTTTTATTGATATTTAACTGCCTGCGCAGATGTTTATTTTCCAGGCTTGAACAGTGATGATTAATAACTGCTTGGTGCTGCATGACTGGGTCCCAAGGGTTAAGCTTCAATCTTTACTGCAATGAGCAGAATTACTTTCACTGCTCCGATCCCACAAGGTTTAATAGTCAACTCTTGTATAAATTAGTGAGTACCACTGGATGGCAGTATTTCAAATTGTCAGCACATTGGTCAAATGTTAAAATGATTGTACAAATGGTATTTACCATGAGGGAAAGTGTTTTAAGCACTATTTCCATTACGCTGCATGAGTGTGTGGCCACACAGTAACTGAAATGCACGTTGCCATGCAGCTAGAATTTTCTTTTATATAATGCTTAATGCAATTTTGAAATACCTTGTTATTAGTATGCAGCAGGCCAGGAAGCATCTATAGTAAGAAGCACAGTCAGGACGAAGGGTCTCGGCCTGAAACGTCAACTGTGCTTCTCCCTATAGATGCTGCCTGGCCTGCTGCGTTCCACCAGCATTTTGTGTGTGTTGCTTGAATTTCCAGCATCTGCAGATTTCCTCGTGTTTACCTTGTAATTAATAGTGTTTATGAATATAATATATAAACTTACTAAATATTAAATGTGCCACAACCTTTACCATGAACCATTTTAGAGCTTCGAAATATTTACATTGTCAATGTTTCAAGTTAAAAGTTGTAACAATGAAGAGAATGGAAGACCATAGCTCATAGTTAGTAAACCACTGGCCTGCTGAATGCCGACACTGTCTAGTCAAAACATTTCACTGCTGCCAGTTTTTTGACTGCTTGACATTGTTTACTTGTGTTGTAGATTATGGTTGATGTGCCTATCACAAAAAAATTATAGTGCTGTGCAGCTTTCAGACAGTGTAAAAATGTCCTGCTCAGATCAATGGCTGAGCTGACCAGCTGAAAAAATTAATTAGAGGGCGCATTGATTTTAAGTCACTAATATGTTAACTTCTGCAGATAATGCTAGAGAGGCAAAACTGACAATAATGCATCTTTGCAGTACAAATAATCATTGCTAGACTAACCTCTGAAATTCTACAACTGAACACTTACAATATAATGGCCTGAATTCTTTTTTACATCAGCAAAAGGCCTACCACCAATCTTGATAACTAAAACTACATCCTTTAAACGTCTGAGTCAAAAAAAGCAACTGAAGGACTTCTGCAGGTTGAGCAGCATCTGTGGAGGCAAACGTATGGTTAACATTTCACGTCAAAAGGCTTGTGTCCTTAGGTGGTGCATGGGAACCTTGGGTAGCAGGAAGTCAGTCAAACAGCCAATGGAACTGAAAGATTCTCACAAACCAGGAATTAAAGGTGTTATGAATGTACCACAGCTCTGAGGGGCCGAAGGGGCGGGAGCAGCCCCCTCCTTCCGGAGAATCGCAAGAGCACTATTAATTCGGGTCTCGGACCCAGGCAAACGAGAGACAACGTAACGGTTTTGGCCAGGGCTCTTAGAGACACCTGTGCTGAGGGCATGACCCTGCCACGTGACAGCTACCACGGATATGGACACCCTCGGGCAATGTGGGGGTGGGGATTGCATCACCCTACTTTGATGGACATCTACAACTCTGCAAGTCAAGATAAAAGGGGACTGCAGAAAGCGGTACCCCAGCGATGCACCAGAAGGACTCGATCTCTCAACGCTCCCGTGATAGCTGGAAGTCAGTCAAAAGACACGTGCGCTCCGTAACTTCTCCGCCTGGGGAGCGGGTGGCTGATAATACCGAGAAGGACTTCGAACTAATAACAGGGAAACAATGCCCCCCTGATTCAACGGAGTTGCTTCGTCAAAGACCCGGGCAAGTTTTGTCATTTCTCCTCACTCTCTCTGAAACACGTGAAACCCAGCGATTCCCCAAAAAGACTGAAGCCTGCAGACTTCTGAGTGACTTTTATATTCCCAACGGACAATATATTATCCCCTAGACAACAGTCGAGATTATTTCTTAATGATGATTATTGCTATACCCGCGCTTTAGATTGAGTTTTGCCGATGTATATGTTCTGAATGTTTGGTTTAACCTTAATTTTGTGCCCCCTTTATGAATAAAACGTTCAAAAATAGTGCCATCAGACTCCAACGGACCTCTCTATCTTTGCTGGTGAGTTATCCAGTTAAGGGATACGTAACAACGTGGGGTTTCTCGTCCAGGATTTGACACCAAATTGGGAGGCCAGTGAATCAGGCTTGTAGTCCAAAACTTGAATCTGGTTACACGGGTAGCCAGACGGGAAACCAGCAAAGATGGACGTGGGTGAATTTATGAAAAACCCGACTGTGGGGGCGCTAGAAGCGGCCACCAAATCAGACTTGTTAAATTTAGCGAAGGGGTTGTACCTCACAGAAGTGAGGTCGTCCATGAAAAAGCGGGAGGTGCGAAGGGCCATAATCCAGTATTACGTTGGGAAGAAAGTGTTTGAAGCTGAGGTATTGGGAGATATCCCTGAAAAAGTACCATCAAGTGGGACGGTTCAGTTAGAGGTGGAGAAATTAAGGTTGGAACATGAAATTAAGTTAAAAGAGCTGGAAGCGGCTGAGAGGCAAAGACGGCATGAAATTCAGCTAAAGGAGCTAGAAGCAGTCGAGAAAGAGAAAGAACAGGCCGAGAAAGAGAAACAGAGGCAACATGACTGGGTAATTGAGAAGATGAGGAACGAGCGAAGAGACCAAGGGTTAGACCAAGCGGAGCGGTTTAATGTTAGTAGGGAGTTGAGATTGGTACCCCCGTTCGAGGAGACAGATGTCGATAGTTATTTCTTGCTTTTTGGAAAGGTGGCAGTAAATCAGAAGTGGCCAAAAGAGCAGTGGGTGGCATTGTTACAAAGTGTGTTAAAGGGGAAGGCCCAACGAGCATATGCGGCGTTGTCTCTGGAGGAGGGAGAAGCGGAGAATTATGCTGAAGTAAAGGAGGCCATTCTCCGGGCTTACGAATTGGTACCTGAGGCCTATAGACAAAAGTTTAGAAATTTAAGGAAAGGGTGGAATCAAGTGTATACCAAGCGAGCCCATGAGAACAGGGTGCTCTTGGACCATTGGTGCACCGCAGAAAGTGTGGACGGGGATTATGGGCATCTCAGAGAGTTACTGTTGATTGAGGAATTTAAAAGTTGTGTTCCGGAGGAGATCCGGATGTATTTGAACGAGAGGCCGACTAGGTCCGTCGCAGAATTTGCTAGGTTCGCAGATGAATATGCTCTAACTCACCAGACAAAGTTTTCCCCGACAAAAAGTTACCTGAGAGACTGTGGGAACGGTAGGGAAAGCCCGCCGACTAAGGTAGAAACTCAGCTGGGAGCTAGCCGGAAAAGTGAGGATACCAGGCCAGAGACCTGGAGATTTCCTGGTTTGACCTGTTTTAATTGTGGAAAGGTGGGACATATTGCATCTAAGTGCCCCGCTCCGAGGAAGGAGCCAGAAAAAGGGAAAGCAGCTATCCCTATAGGATGTATCATGTCGATCGGAAAATCGGCGAGAGGGCCCCCGGTAGATGGAGTACAGGAGGGGCGTGAGATGTTTAGTTCCGAAGGAACCGTGTCCCTGGAGGAGGGAGGCCCACAAATTCCAGTAGGGATCTGGAGAGACAGTGGAGCTGAGCTATCATTGATTAGCCGTAAAGTGCTAGAGTTCGGACCTCCGACGGGAGAGGTAGCCCTGAGAGGCATAGGAAAATGGACCAAAGTGGTACCCTTGCATAGGGTCCTTCTAGATTGTGAGTTGGTGTCGGGACCAGTGGAGCTGGGGGTCCTGCCGGAGTTGCCGGGGGAAGGCGTGGATGTCCTTCTGGGGAACGACCTAGCGGGAGGGAAAATGGGAACAGCCGTGAAGCTGACAACCCAGCCTGCGAGGATTGAGGCCCCTCCCTCAGATCTGAAGATATACCCCGCTTGCGCGATCACTCGCAGCATGATGAAAAAGACAGCTGAGAGAGAGAGCAGATTAAATCTGGCCGACACGTTTTTACCGACTCTGTACCAGTGAGGGTTCGAGGAAGGTAAACCGGAGAGTAAGGAGGGGGGAGAGAGTAAACAGGGGGAGGTAGACCTGCCCTTAGCCAGGCGAGAGTTTGTACGGGAACAAGAAAGGGACGAGGAGCTGATAGCCTTGAGAGGGTTGGTTCTTTCGGAGACCGAGGTTGAAACCGAGCCCGAAGGTTACTACCTGAAGGAGGGTGTGTTGATGAGGAAGTGGAGGCCCCCCAAGGAGTCGGTCGATGAGGACTGGGCGGTGGTACATCAGATAGTAGTCCCGAAAGCGTATCGGGACGAAATTCTGAACTTAGCTCATAAGGGACCGTTAGGTGGGCATTTGGGAATAACGAAGACAGTGGATCGGGTTCAAAGAGAGTCCTATTGGCCAAACAGGAGAAAAGAGATTACTGAATATTGTAAAAGGTGTCATACCTGCCAAATGGTGGGTAAGCCGAACCAAGTTATCCCTAAGGCACCCCTCCGACCCATCCCCGCGTGCGAGGAGCCTTTCTCCCGAATCATTGTGGATTTTGTGGGACCCCTACCCAAAACTGCGAGGGGGCGGCAGTATATCATGACCATGATGTGTGCCGCTACACGATTTCCAGAGGCTGTGCCTCTGGGTAATATTAGGACCACTGTGGTGGTGAGGACCCTCATCAATTTCTTTACCACAGTGGGGCTGCCTAAGGAGATACAATCGGATCAGGGGAGTACCTTCACATCTAACGCATTTCAGCAGATGATGACCCAGCTAGGGGTAGAACAAATTCTAGCCTCCGCGTACCACCCGGAATCCCAAGGGGCGTTGGAAAGGTTCCACGCTACACTAAAGACCATGCTTAAAACTTACTGTCAGGAGAACGTTCGAGACTGGGATGAGGCTTTACCCCTTCTGTTATTTGCCGTCAGGGATACAGTCCAGTGCTCACTGGGGTTCAGTCCGTTTGAGCACGTTTTCGGTCACAGGCCCAGGGGGCCTCTAACCCTCCTGAGAGAAAAGTGGTCTAGCCCGACCGATCAAGTCAGTGTGATCGACTATGTTCTGAAATTCCGGGAGAGGCTGCATAAAGTACGCGCCTTGGCAAAGGAAAACCTTAAAGAATCCCAGGAAAAGATGAGCCAGTGGTATAACCCGAGAGCGAGAGAACGAGAGTTTTACGTAGGCGACAAGGTTTTGGTCCTATTTCCGGTAGTTACCCATTCCCTTCAGGCGAGGTTTCAAGGACCATATACAGTGCGTAAGGAAATAGACTCGCTGAATTACGTGATTGAAACCCCCGATCGGCGAAAGCCAAACCAGTTAGTTCACGTGAACATGATGAAAAGGTACCATGACACTACCCCCGCGATGAGGTAGGGGGGGATGGTCCGGAGGGACCAGAGCGGTTTGAAAAGATAGGTATAGTCCCCACCTGATTGGAGAACTCTATGGTATTGGCAAGCCTTGCGGATAAAGTTAGACACTTAAAGCCCGAACAGCGGGAGCAGATAATACAGCTCATTAACCGGCATGCAGACTTGTGCCCAGATGTTCCCCAAAGGTGTAGTGGGACGCAACATGATGTGATAGTTACTTCAACCCAGCCCATAAAACAGGCACCTTATCGTATGAATTCCGAAAAGAGCCAGCTAGTAGGAAAGGGGATTGAACATATGCTATCTGCTGGGATAATCCGCGAATCCTCTTCCGCGTGGGCTTCTCCTTGCGTGGTTGTCCCAAAACCAGAAGGTACCATAAGATTCTGTACCGATTACCGGAAGGTCAACGCGGTCACCCAGACAGATGCTTACCCTATTCCCCGGGTGGATGATTGCATTGACCAAGTGGGGAAGGCGAGGTACATCACAAAAGTTGACTTGTTAAAGGGGTACTGGTGTGTTCCTTTAACGGACAGGGCTCGAGAGATTTCCGCCTTTGTCACCCCATCCGGGTTGTACGAGTACAACATTATGCCGTTTGGGATGAAAAATGCACCAGGGACATTCCAGCGGATGATAGACGCTGTGATAAAAGGGTTAACCCACACTAAGGCTTATCTTGACGACGTGATAGTTTGGAGTGACACCTGGGAGGAGCACCTGGAGGCTGTGGAAAGTCTGTTTACCCGAATGTCGGCAGCCCACCTTACAGTAAACCTTGCCAAGAGTGAATTTGGTCATGCCACTATCACCTATTTGGGGTATGTGGTGGGAGAGGGACAAGTGGCTCCTGTGCAGGCGAAGGTACAGGCTATTTCTGAGGTTCCTGTACCCTACAATAAAAGGGCCCTGAGGAGGTTTTTGGGCATGGTGGGATACTATCGGAAATTCTGTAAAAATTTCCCGGACATTACGCTCCCCCTTACAAAACTCCTGCGGAAGGAGGAAAAATTTGAGTGGGGTCCCTCTTGTCAGAATGCTTTTGAAAAGTTAAAAGCCGTATTGTGCCATCACCCGGTGTTAAAAGCACCCGATTTGTTAGCACCCTTCTCCTTGGCAACGGACGCCAGTGATGAGGCTGCAGGAGCAGTCCTCTTACAGCAAGCAGGGGATGGAGTGAAGCACCCGGTAGCATATTTCTCTCGGAAGTTCAATGTACACCAGAGGAATTACTCTACCGTAGAAAAGGAATTGTTGGCACTTGTGTTGGCGATACAACATTTCGAAGTATACATTTGTCCCGTGCAAAAACCCCTAGTGGTCTATACCGATCACAACCCATTGGTATTCCTGGCCAATATGAAAAATAAAAACAGGAGGTTATTGAGCTGGAGTCTGATGCTGCAGGAATTCGATATTAAGATACAGCACATTAAGGGGAGTGATAATGTGCTAGTGGATTGTTTATCTTGATGCTGAACTAAGTGTATAACTGTATGGCTCTGTAATTAAAAGAAAAAGCTTGGGTATTGTGTTAGATTAAAAATCATGTAAGACTGTACAACTCCATTTTTAACCGCTGGTAAAAAAAATGTTTTTTTAGAGGGGAGGTGTTATGAATGTACCACAGCACTGAGGGGCCGAAGGGGCGGGAGCAGCCCCCTCCTTCCGGAGAATCGCAAGAGCACTATTAATTCGGGTCTCGGACCCAGGCAAATGAGAGACAACGTAACGGTTTTGGCCAGGGCTCTTAGGGACACCGGTGCTGAGTGCAAGTCAAGATAAAAGGGGACTGCAGAAAGCGGTACCCCAGAGAGACGCACCAGAAGGACTCGATCTCTCAACGCTCCCGTGATAGCTGGAAGCCAGTCAAAAGCCACGTGCGCTCCGTAACTTCTCCGCCTGGGGAGCGGGTGGCTGATAATACCGAGAAGGACTTCGAACTAATAACAGGGAAACAACGCTCCCCTGATTCAATGGAGTTGCTTCGTCAAAGACCCGGGCAAGTTTTTCCGTTTCTCCTCACTCTCTCTGAAACACGTGAAACCCAGCGATTCCCCAAAAAGACTGAAGCCTGCAGACTTCTGAGTGACTTTTATATTTCCAACGGACAATATATTATCCCCTAGACAACAGTCGAGATTATTTCTTAATGATGATTATTGCTATACCCGCGCTTTAGATTGAGTTCTGCCGATGTATATGTTCTGAATGTTTGTATTAACCTTACTTTTGTGCCCCCCTTTATGAATAAAACTGTTTGAAAATAGTGCCATCAGACTCCAACGGACCTCTCTATCTTTGCTGGTGAGTTATCCAGTTACGGGATATGTAACAACAGGTACATCTGTGTATTTCCACCTTTTACTGTTCTTAATTTAAAGGATTAGTCACTTTCAAGGTATATAGACATTATAGTTCCGTTTTTAAAATGCCTAATCACACAGAAACAGATCCTTCAACCCATAATGTTGTATTGAACAAATTAAATGAGTAAACAAACGGCCAACAAAACTAATCTCTACTGCCTACACAATATCCATATCCTTCCATTCATGCGCCGATCTCAACATCTCTTAAAAGTCTCTAATATTTCTGCCTTTCCCACCACTCCAGGCAGAGTATTCCATGTACTCAATACTCAGTAAAAAACTTACTTCTCACATCTCCTCTAAAATTACACCATCTTAAATGGATGCCCTCTGGTAAAGACGTTTCAATCCTCGGAGAAAAATATTGCCTGTTTACTCGATCTGTGCCTCTCAAACCTTATAAATGTCTATCAGATCTCTCCTCCTCCTCCCCCCAGAGAAAACAACACAACTTAGTCCAACCTCTCATGCCCTCTAATCCAGGCAATATCCTGGTAAACCTCTTCTGCATTCTCGCCAAAGCCTAAACCTCCTTCCTATAATGGGGTGACCAGAACTGTATACAATACTCCAGATGCAGCCTAATTAGTTTTATAAACCTGCAACATCCTGACTTTTGAACTCAGTGCCTTGACTAATAAAGACAAGCATGTCATATGCCTTCTTAATCAACCTATCAAGCGCCATTTTCAAGGAGCTATGAACTTGGACCCCTAGATCCTTCTGCTCATCAACACTGTTCAGGCTCTTGCCCTTAACAGTGTACTGTCTCTTCACATTTAATCTATCCAGGTGCAACACATCACATTCATAAACTATATCCCGTTGTATTCTTGGCCAGTCATCTATGCTATCCACAACACCAGCACTTTTTGTATCATCTGCAAATTTACTGATGTACCCATTTACAATCCAGGTCATTTATTAGGGAGCTTAAGGTAAAGGAGCCTTTAGGAGGCAGCGAACACACCATGATAGGATTCACCCTGCAGTTTAAGGAGACGATAAAATTGGGTGTATCAGTATTAAAGTGGATTAAATGGAGGAGCCTGCCAAAGTTGATTGAAAGGGGACACTAGCAGAGATGACGGCAGAACAGCAATGCTAGAGTTTCTGGGAGCAACTTGTAAGGCACAGAAAAGCTCCCTCCTAAAGATGAAGTAGTATTCTAAAGGGAGGATGAGTCAACCGGGTCTAACAACAGAAGTCAAAGACAGAATAAAAGCAAAAGAGAGGGCAAGGGGGTATAACGTAGCAAAAGTTAGTAGGGAGCTTTTAAAAATCAACAGAAGGCAATAGAGAAAAGATGGAATAGGAAGGCAAGCAAAATGGGGACAATTATACAAATCAACATTGCCAAATCTAAATCTCCAATTCCCAAATAGTTATCATACTTAAATTTAAAAATGAATTATAAATGTTGCAGTTAAAAATGATGGGCTCTAGTCCTCTTAAGCAAATGGTTCTTTTCTTACCATTTTGGAGTGTTGTCCTCATACGTCCATTGCTAATTTACAGCATACAAAGCCATTGAACAAGGCTCAACACTCCATCATTGACTCTCCATCAGAATGTGATGCTGTTTTACTTTAACTACATGAAAAAAGATAGAAAGCCCAGGGAAATTCAGCCCTACTCGCAATCCTTGGTGAAAGCAAATAAATTGAGCCATTCTTGTGATACCAAGGTACTGTTGCGTGCCAGAATGTAGGATTATACATTCTAGGATTGATTACTGGATCAAATAACTTGCCTGGGTAAGTACTGTAAGTCACTTTCTCCATGAGCACAATGGTGAAGATAAAAGATGCTGCAGGAAATAAAATGATGAGTGTTCTGGAGATAAATATTGGAAAAAATTGAGTAATTTTAAAAGTCAGTTCAATAAATTAAAACTGAAATCAGCATAGCTGCCAGCAAATGTAGTTAAAGGTAGGAAGAAAGTCTTTTATTATTTCTTGTCTCATGAGTAATCCAATTAATAAGGCTTTTAGTTCAAAGCATGCTGAGATATTCTTCACTCACTGTGCTGTTAGTATTCGCTACATGCCCAGTGCCTGATTTCTCTACATCAGGATCTGCTGAGCTGTTTTCTCCAACACAAGCTCCCTTCTATTAGAACTGCTTCCACCCCTCCCCATTTCTCTGCACCATGGTGACCAGTCACCTCACAATACAATAATTTGAATCTTGCTGTCTGCTTGGGTACTTATAATTCCAAGATTTGCCTTGTATCCTCTGGAGTAACCAGGGACTTCCCAGGACTATCCTCAGCATTGTGAAGAAGCCAAAGGTAGAGCGAAGTGGAGAGAATGTCAATCAGCTGGGTAACTGAGAAACAGATGTGGTTTTACAGTTCAATTTGTACTCAACCATGTGGAAAAATACTGAAAAAAATGAGTTGTAGGCACCGCAGTCACAGTGGCAGCCATGTTTAATTTTGATTTGGGCTATTTCAATGCTGTGGTGATAGTAAAAATCAATGGAGGCACTGTCATGTGGAGCTAACTGCACAGATTTTAAGAGATGAAAATATGTTCAGATTGCAAAGATAAATTAGATGCTAAATTACATTATGCACTGCAGTACAATTCCTAACATTTTCAATCAATAATAAATTTTAATAATGCACTCATCAATTTACTTTTAATGGTGACAACCTGCCTTTCATATGTTTGATTTAAAGAACTAATGAAGCATGCAGCTTTGCTGTGTAGACAATTCTTCCAAAGACCCAAAGATTTAGGCAATTGCTCAGAATTATAATCACCTCATGAGCTCTTCACCATCTGCACTTTGGTACTGGTCCCAGGAGTACGCACTGACACCAGAAACAAAAGGAAGACAGAAGGCAAGGTAGACTCACCAAAGACTCCCAAACAGGAACCTATTCTCCAAGAATCTGCAGGGAATCATTCTCATTCACCATAAGAGGAGCCATTCAAGGCCTATACACCCTAGGGTAGTAGAGACAGACACTAATTCTTGAACTATTCTCCCTGTACAGTTAAAGGTTATTGTCATCTAATTTCTTAGGTGTTTAATCCTTCCAGATTGTAGCAGCAAATGCTTGCTGCCTTTCCCAGCTTATTGCAAACTGCTACTTTTATGACATCAAGATTGAAGATTTAAGTTTATTTATCATGGTTACAGCTCAGTGCCATCTTGAGATATCATGAATACTTTCCGTTCAGGAAGACACTGCTTGATCAGAGAGTAGTCATAGGCATATATGAGGACTACACAGAACCGAGGCTGAGGTTGTGATTGCACTTCTCACGTGAACTTTTAATTCTGAAGTTATTGGAAGGGTGATCTCTTGTTGATTAGACCAGAAGCTAAATTCCATGGTCATTTCTCTATATGGAGACAGCTTATACGACCCTTAAATAAGACAAACTGCTCTGTCCGTCATGGATTTAGATATTGAACTGTAAGCTATTTGGTAAAACAAGGGCGTAGTTTATCTTTCCAGGTCTCCTCAGAACAAGGGTTCAGTAATTAAACCGGAGTCAACTTTCAGTCCCTTGCACTTGCTCTGCCATTTAATAAGATCATTTGTGATGAAGTTATTAACACATTCTCAGTGACAACATAACTGGAAGTGTAGTGGACAGTGAAGGAGGCTATTGTGTTTTGTAACTCCTAATCGAAAGAGAAACACAAAGCCAGGAATAGCGTGTGTACTTAACTTTCAGTTTACTTTTAGTGAGGCATGTGCATTTAATGTGGTGGCATAATGACATACGCCATTCACATACATTTAAATATAACCTGTAATGAATTATGTAAACAAAGCTTAATTAAATATATTTACACAATTACTCAAATATTACTGAAATGTTAGGTACACAGCTTTTCTCCCTGCTCCTATAAACTCCAACTCAATAGAGAATGCATTTCAACTATTTACACAGTACACTATATTACACAACTACTATATAGATATCCACACATAGTGAATTTTAAATCATCCCATTCAAACCTAAAGATTTAACCACTGGGTAGGATTTCTTAGTCTTGTGGGATAACATCTTTCCTGACTGGTGGGGTGGGGAGTGTGAGGGGTCACTCTGCTTTGCAGGCAAGACTTGTGGCCGAGAAACAAACAGTCTCCGATTCTGGGTCCTCCTCCGTGCTGGTTGGAGGAGCTGATTGTGGGACGACAGGAAGTGGTTCTGACAGCTTTGGACCTTACTTCTCGAACAATTGATTTTGCTCTCCTTAACTGATGGATATGTCCTCTCCAGATGACACCAGACACAACCTCCACTGTGTAGGAAAGTAGTCCAGTTCTGTCCTTAATCCTTCCAAGTACCCACTTTTCATCACCTCAGTAGACCCTCACCAGGACTGCTTATCCAGGGATAAAACATCGAACCTCCTTATTTGAGAGCCATCAATTTGTCTCAGCTGTTTGTCCTGCCTACTCCTTCTGAGACAGGTCTGAGGAGATCAAAGCATGTGCACAAGGGATGACCCAGGAACAGTATATGGCTGGTGAGTTGCTGTGGTGGAGTGTGCTGCAGTGTGATATGCAAGGAGGAATTTGGAGAGTTTCTGATTCAGTGTCAGTGTAGTGTTTCTACTGACAGTGCTCGCATTCTTTAGACTCTGGGAGAACCTTTCCATCTAGCCATATGTAGCTGGGTGATATGGTGCAGATATAAATGTCTTATTCCATTCATTTTCAGGAATGACTGAAGCTGCTTGTACCAAGCTGTGGCTCATTGTCACTGACTAAGTGTTCTGGAAGAGGCTTCTCAGCACATCAGCGGTGTGCGAGGCTGTGGTGGAGGCTACTGGGAACACTTCTGGCCACTTAGTAGCTACATCCACTACTACCAAGAAATCTGTGCCTATGAATGCTCAGGCAAAATCGGTACCAGGGCAATGCAAGCCATTCCCAGAATGGAGTGGCACTGCTCTTAGCATTTTCTGGATGTGTTGGCACCAAGTGCTGCTTGATGTACTGATCTACCCCAAGCCACCAATGCTTTCATTTTGACCACGCCGAGATGGCCAGCATGTAGCTCCTCCAACACTTCAGCTCTCAGCTTGGATGGTACAACTCTCAATTCCCACACAAACCAACCCCATCAGGGGCAAATTCATCTCTGCACTGGTAAAAATGGGGGAATTTAAATTTCTGCTGCACATTCCAGCCATTTTGGGTTTCCCTTTGGATCATTTCTGTTGACTTTTGACTTGCATTAGGAGAATATATAAAGAAAAGTTTCCTCATTTGTAAATGTTTCAGCTAGTTCCTTTTACACAGGATACACAGGGAAATCCAACAGCAATTCCATGATCAGATGTCCTCTTGAATTTGATTTTGTAATAGTGTCCTCCAACCCAGAAAAAGTGCTCATCTCTGCATTCATGCTGCTGCTGTCAGTAGAACACCCTTCTGTGGATTGAAAAGGGACAGTAGTGGTCAATGATCAGTAATGAGGGTAAACTCTTTCCCATACAAGTACTGAGTGCAACATTTTATATCCCAAACCAGATTAAAGGCAATTTGTGTGAAATTTTTCTCTGCAGTGGTAAGGGAACATGATGCGAATACCAGGGGGTGTTTACATCCATGTAACACGACTGCATCTATATTATAAGGTGAAGCATCACAGGCACACTTCATTGAAAGATGTGGATCATAATATGAGCACAGCGTCTGACATCATAATTTCCTTTGTCTTTTGGGAAACCACCTCACACTGCTTGGTTCATTGCCATTTCTTCCCAATCTATAGTTCATGAAGTGTTGGCGCATGCCCTAGTGGGCAAGGCATCAGACTAATAACCTGAAGGTCAGTGGTTCGAGCCTCAGCTGAGGCAGCATGTTTGTGTCCTTGAGCAAGGCTCTTAACCACACATTGCTCTGCAACGACACCGGTGCCAAGCTGCTTGGGTCTTAGTGCCCTTCCCTAGGACAACATGGGTGGCGTGGAGAGGGGAAGGCCTGCAGCTTGGGCAATTGCCGGTCTCCCATACAACCCTGCCCAGGCCTGCATCCTGGAAAAACCTTCCAAGGCGCAAATCCATGGTCTCATGAGACTGTTGGATGCCTATTCAATAGTTCATGAAGCACAGAAGGCAGGTTAGGCAGGAACCTGGTATAGTACTAGACACATCCTAAAAAGCACTACTATTATGGCAAGTCCCTTGGCTGTCAGGTATCCACCACTGCTTGAATTCTCTCAGCACACTTGTGTAATTTCCATGCATCAATGGTGCAACCACGGTAAGAGATGTTTGGTTTAAAGAATTCACACTTGTTGTATTGTGCTCTAAACCCATAACCTTCTAACCTTTTTAATGATATCCTAAGATTTTGGAAATGTTTCTTGTCATCCTTACCAGTAACAAAGATATCATCCAGGTAACCTTACAACTCCTGGTCCATAGCTTTCTGCTGGAGTGCAGGTGTAGATGCTACTCTAAAAACAAGCCTATTATAGCAATAAAGCCCTTTGTGAGTGGTTACAGTGAGAAACAGTTCAGATTCTTCTTCCATCTCCATCTGTAGGTAGGCCTCAGCTACGTCCCCTTGCTGAAGTTTGCAAAGATATCCTCTATCCTGGGCAGAGAGTATTGATCTATTTTCAGTACTGGCCACCTTAAAATCACCACAGATCCTGTCAGCCCCATTCTTCTTGGCTACTGAGACCACTGGCATTGCCCAAGGGCTCCACTCAACCTTTGATTGAAAGAATTCCTTAAGTATCCATGCAGTCCAGCTCACTGGCTACTTTATCTTGGATGGTATAGGGAATTGGACAGGCTTTTCAAAACTTGGGAGTGGCATTTTCACTTAACACTAGCTTACCTTGATAGGTTTGCGATTTCTGATTATATTCTTAAACAATGCTGTGGGATCACAGTTGACTGTATTGCAGGGAATGTTGCATGAAAATGCTCCAATCAAGTTGTAGATGTCTCAGCCGCTTGCCAATGGTGGCTTTTTTGATTGTCATATTTTCTATTATGGATGTCCTACCAACATGAGTTATTTTGTTCTCCAGTACAAGCTTTTAATTGGATAGCTGCAGGATTCAGTCCTGTTTTTTAAGAGACTACTGGATAGGTACAAGTTATAGAAATGGAAATTTACAGACATGTTGAATACTCCATCTCAAATCAGCCACTGTGCATGTAGGGTTCATTCTGAAGATACAACATTATGGATAGCATAGTTATAGATTAACCAAAATAAGAACCAGTCTTCAGGAAATAGAACTTGCACACAATTTAATTTCCAACTGATAGTTTTTTTTTGCTAGAGAAGTCAATCATGAAGATGTGGGACATTTTAATTTTGTCCCATTGAAGCTACATTGGGGAAAACAACAGATAATATTGCTACATTTATCACAATATTAAAGGTGTATCCCTGCCACTTAAGACATCACAGTTCAGAACAGATCTGTTTAACACAATCTTCTGGTTAGTTGTATATTCACGTAACCATCCTTCAACACCGTAACACTTATGTCCCCGTGTGTCGATTTCTTTGAAGACCTAACCCAGGCCTAACGTTGATGCAATTACAAAAGAGCTCCATTTCATAAGGAGTTTGATACTTGCTTTGTTACCAAAGACACTCACAAATTTCTACAGATGTACTGTGGAGAGTATTCTAACTGATTGCAGCACAGTCTGGTACGGACAGGCCTCTGCACAGCATCAGAAAAAGCTGCTGGAAGTTTGTAAATTCAGCCAGCTCCATCAAGGGCACCAGCCTCCCAGTCTCCGTGACACATAGAACATAGAAATCTACAGCACATTACAGGCCCTTCAGCCTGCAATGTGCCGACCATGTAACCTACTCTAGACACTACTGCATAGCCCTCTATTTTTCTAAGCTTCATGTCCCAATCTAAGAGTCTCTTAAAAGGCTCTGTTGTATCCGGCTCTGCCACGGTCACTGGCAATGCATTCCACACACCCACCACTCTCTGTGAAAAACTTGCTTCTGACATCCCCCTTGTACCTGCTTCCAAGCACCTTAAAACTATGCCCCCTCGTTTCTGCCTTGGGAAAAAGCCTTTGGAAATCCACACGAACAATGCCTCCATAAACTTATTCACCTCCATCAGGTCACCTCTCATCCTCCGTTGCCCTAAGGAGAAAAGGCAAAGTTCACTCAACCTATTCTCAGTAGGCATGCTCCCCAATCCAGGCAACATCCTTGTAAATCTCCTCTGCGCTCTCTCTCCACATCCTTCCTGTTGTGAGGTGACCAGAACTGAACACAGTCCACCACAGTACTTTAACATTACCTCATGGCTCTTGAACTTAATCCCACAGTTGATGAAGACCATCACACTTTACTGTCTTAACAAGACTGTCAACCTGCAAAACAGCTTTGACTGTCCTATTGACATGGACCACAAGATCTTGCCAATCTTCCACACTGCCAAGAGTCTTACCATTAATATTATATTCTGTCTTCAGATTTGATCTACTGAATTGAACCACTTCACACTCATCTGGGTTGAACTCCATCTGCCCAATTTTGCAACACATCAATGTCCAGCTATAACTTCTGACAATCCTCCAAAACCCCCAACTTTTGTGTCATCAGCAAACTTACTAACCTGTCTTTCTACTTCCTCATCCAGGTCATTTATAAAAATCACAAAGAGGAGGAGCCCCAGAACAGATCCCTGCAGAACACCACTGGTCACCGACCTCCATGCAGAATACAAATCATCTGCAACCACCATTCGCCTTCTGTGGGCAAGCCAATTCTCTATCCACAAAGCAAGATCTCCTTGGATCCCATGCCTCCTTACTTTCTGAAGGAGCCTTGAATGGGGAACCTTATCAAGTGCCTTACTGAAATCTATATACACTACAGCCACTGCTCTACCATCATCAATGTGTTTAGTTACATCCTCAAATAATTAATTTAGGCTTGTAAGGAAAGACCTACCTTGGCAAAGCCATGCTGACAATCCCTAATCAGATCATGTCTCTCCAAATGCTCACAAGTCCTGCCTCTCGGGATCTTCTCCATCAACTTACCAACCACTGAAGTAAGACTTTCTGGTCTATAATTTCCTGGGCTATCTCTACTCTCTTTCTTGAGCAAGGGAACAACATTTGCAACCCTCGAATCCTCTGGTACTTCCCCTGTCCCTATTGATGATGCAAAGATCATCGCCAGAGGCTCAGCAATCACCTCCCTCGCTTCCCACAGTAGTTTGGGTATATCTCATCCAGTCCTGGTGACTTATCTAACTTAATGCTTTTCAAAAGCTCCAGCACATCTTCTTTCTTGATGTCTATATGCTCAAGCATTTCAGTCCACTGTAAGACATCTCCACAACTGCCAAGGTCTTTTCCCCCAATTAATACTGAAGCAATGAATTCATTAAGTATCTCTGCTACCTCTACAAACTCCATGCACACATTTCCACTATCGCACCTGATTGGTCCTATTCTCTCACGGCTTATTCTCTTGCTCTTCACATACTTGCAGAATGCCTTTGAGTTTTCCTTAATCCTGCTCACCAAGGCCTTTACGTGGCACCTTCTGGCTCTCCTAATTCCTTTCTTAAGCTCCTTTCTAGAAACCTTGTAATTTCCTAGAGCTCCAACAGTACCTAGTTTCATGAACCTTTCGTAAGCTTTTCTTTTCTTTTTAAACTAGGTTTTCTACAACTTTGTACACAATGGTTCCTTAACCCTACCATCCTTTCCCTGCTTCAATGGAACATACCCATGCAGAACTCAATGCAAATGTTCCCTGAATATTTGCCACATTTCTGCTATGCGTTTCCCTGAGAACATCTGCTCCCAATTTATGCTCCAAAACTCCTGCCTGATGGCATCATATTCCCCCTACCCCAATTAAATGTTTTCCCAAATTTTCTGCTCCTATCCTTCTCCAGTGCTACAGTAAAAGAGATAAATTGTGGTCCCAAAATGCTCTTCCTTCAAGAGATCTGCACCTGACCAGGTTCATTTCCCAATACCAGATCAAGTACAGCCTCTCCTCTAGTTGTCTTATCTACATATTGTGTCAAGAAACCTTCCTGAATACACCTAACAAACTGTACCCATCCAACCCCTTCTCTAAGGAGATGCCAGTCAACAACAGGAAAGTTAAAAATCTCCCATCACAAGAACTCTATTATTATTTCTTTGATCCAGAATCTGCTTTCCTATCTGCTCCTTGATGTCTCTGTTACTATTGGAGGGCTGGTTTAAAAAAATCACCCAGTATAGTTATTGCCCCCCTTCCTGTTTCTGACTCCCACCCACACTGATTCAGTAAACAACCCCTCCATGACTTCCTCCTTTTCTGCAGCCGTGATACTCTCTCTGATTAGCAATGCCACTCCCCCACCTCTTTTGCCTCCCTCCTGTCCTTTTTGAAACATCTAAAGCCTGGCACACTCAGCTGCCATTCCTGCCCCTGAGACATCCAAGTCTCTAATGGCCAAAATGTCATAGTTCCACGTATTGGTCCACACTGCAAGTTCATTCCACCTTGTTTATGATACTCCTTGCATTGAAATGGACACATCTCAAACCATTAGTTTGAGTGCATTTTTGCTCTATTATCTGCCTATGCTTCCTCACAAACTCCCTACAAGTTGTCTCTACGTGTGGGCCAACTGCTCCATCCTCTGCCTCTTCAATTCGGTTCCCACCCACCTGCAAATCTAGCTTAAACCCTCCCCAGTACCATTATTGGTTCTCCTCCAGTTCAGGTGCAACCCATCTCACTTGTACAGGTCACCCCTTCCCCAAGAAAATTTTCCAATGATCCAAGGTCTTGAAACTCTGGCCCCTGCACCATCTCCTCAGCCACTCATTCATCTGCACTATCTTTCTGTTCTGACCTTCACTAGCTCATGACACTGGGAGTAACCTGGAGATTACCACCTTGCTAACCCTCTAACATCCTTAATCGCTTTGAGGTTTGCCAGACTTTGAATCCTCAACTGGTTGTCCTCGTTTGCCATACCAAAGGATGCTTTAATTACTCGGTCTTCTGAGTGCTCCAATGCCAACCTCTTCCGTATCACGGCCACCGGTATTTGGATCTCCAACTTAGGTAGACACAACCCACCGTCTCTTATTCTGGAATATAAGATTCCATCAGTTGTGTCATTTGGCAGATGGAGAATCTCTTTAGCTGTCGTCCGGATCAGTCGGTCCAGCTCTCTCAGTGAGTTTTGTGATGCTTCAACTAGGGTCAAATGATAGTAAATTCTAGGAATCATAAAAGTCCTCATAAGTTCTATTTTCTGTAATGGCTTTAATTTTGCTGCTTTCAGCCCCTGGAACCATGCCTCCAGCTTATCTGTCCAACCACCATCTTGGACTCCGCACCATGGATCAATCTTCGCTCCGAGGTACTTTTCGATTTCACCAGGTGTGATAAACTGGATCTCTCTGCCTTACAGGTGCCATCTCGTCCTCGCATTGTAGAGGAAGGTTTTGTTCTTATATTCTGAATAAAAACCTTTGGTCTTTTTCACATTCACTTCCAGCCCGGTGTTCTTGCAGAAAGTATTAAGGATCTGCAAGTTCTCCGCCATCCCCTCATAGGAGTCACTTAGGAGAGCGATGTCATCC
>NC_082725.1:66384429-66459429 GCF_030144855.1 Hypanus sabinus | reverse complement strand
TATAATGTAGGGCAAAACCAGAAAAGATGTGCTAGTGAGCCCTCGGCTCAGTTTTGTTTTTGAATAATGCATCACCTTGTACTGGATTAACCTGCAGCGTGAATTAATAGAACAACAGTGAATCCGGGACATTGCCTCCTCCCAAAGTTCCGAGGATATCTCTGAGTTCAAGTCTCTAGCCCAGGCTTCCCTAATAAAGTCTGTAGAAACCAAAGGAGTAGAGCAATTCACAAATTTTGATATTAACTGTTTGGAGTCTGGAGGGAGCAAGAGGTTTTCAAAAAAGGGATGGTGATGGAAATAGGCTCGAAGTGTCGGCACTTTTCCTTAACATAGTGTCTAACTTAGAGATAGCGAAAAAAATGTGTATTTGGAAGGTGCTTAATTGTGTGAATGATGCAAATTGGCCATCGACGTACAGACCTACGAAAGTTTTGATACCCTTCTCTCTCCAGACTGCAAATACCCCATCTAATTGTCCAGTCTTAAATGAGTGATTTTGACAAATGGGAGCATCTATGGAAACACTATGAATTTGGTGAGCCGCTTTTATCTGGTTTAATATTTGTAAAGAATTCTTTAAGGTAAAGTTTTGTTGGATTAGTTTTGAGGCATAAATGGAAAGCAGAAGAGCAGGAAGTGAAGAATATTTAACAACAGAGGCTTCCAGCTGCAGCTATGAAGGATTCTCTTTGGTCTCAGCACCTCCACGTTTCCAGTGTGTAAGAGCCCTGGAGTTAGCTGCCCAATAGTAACGTTTGAAAATTGACAGACCAAGACCGCCCTTCTTAAGCGGTTTGTGTAGGTGAGCCTTAGATATCCTGTGTGATTTATAGCCCCACACGAAGGGCAATATGATAGAGTCAAGTTTCTTAAAAAAGGATGCATTTAAGTATATAGGCAGGTTTTGAAAAAGATATAGAAACCTGGGTAGGGTCACCATTTTGATCACATTTACCCGACCAATCATGGATAAGGGCAGTATCCTCCAGGACTCGATATTTGTTCTGAGTTTTACTAAGGATTCTGTAAAGATAAATTTGAAAAGATGCTTTGGGTTCTTAGTCAGTTTAATCCCCAAATAGGTGAAACAGTCCTTCTCTACTCTAAAAGGCAATATTTTCAGAAAGTCTTCAGTAAATTGATCCACTAAGGGCATGAATTCACTCTTTCCCCAATTTATGGTATTTATAGCCAGAAATGCTCCCAAAGGAATATATATATTCAGTAAGATGGGAATAGAGACCGCTGGATCATCTGGACAAGTAAGGAGATCGTCCGCGTACAGGGTCACACGGGTCTCAATACTGCCCAACTTAATACCTTTAATATGTGGGTGGTCCCTAATGCCAATTGCCAGGGGCTCCAGCGCTATGTTAAACAGCAGGAGGGACAATGGGTCCCCTTGGCGAACACCACATTGCAGGGAGAATGGATTGGATTTATCCCCATTTGTAAGAATGGAGGAGTTTGGATTAGTATATAATGTTTTAACCCATTCTATAAAAGTGTCGCCAAATCCAAACTTCTTGAGTGTTGCAATTAGATAGGGCCACTCTATCATATCAAATGCCTTGTGTGCATCTAGAGACAGTATAGCAGCTCTATCATCTTTCTCATAAACGGCATACAAAATATTGAGAATTTTGTGGACATTACAAAAGGAGTACCTGCCCGGGATAAATCCCGTTTGGTCCGGGTAAATGATATTTACTATATGCTTACCGAGCCAATTTGCTTGCACTTTTGTAATTATTTTCAGATCATAATTTAGTAGTGCAATGGGCCTGTAGCTTCCAGGGTCCATTTCGTCTTTTTTTTAATAAAACACAGATATTTGCTTCACTGAGAGAGGGTGGGAGACTCTTGTTTCTGAAGGTATCTCAGCAAAGTCGGTGTAAGGACATCTTGGAAGGCTTTGTAGAATTCTGGCCCGAACCTGTCAGGTCCAGCTGCCTTACCAGTGGAAGGTGCTTTGATGGCATCCTGTAACTCAGATAGCGAAATTCCAAGTCTAAATTCTCCCTGAAAGCTGCATCTAATTGTGGGAAGTAAAGTGGATCAAAAAACTTATCAAAATATTCCTGTGTGGCTGCTGATTTGGAGGCATAAATTTCTGAATAGAACACACTAAATCGTTTGTTAATACCCTTTAATGCTTAGGATACTATATGCATAAGGATCAGGCCAGATTTGGATATTATTTTGTAAATGGCTCGTTTTGCTTGTTCTCCTTTTAACTGCCTTGCAAATAACTTCTGTGCTTTGTCTCCCAACTCAAAATGTCGCTGTTTAAGTTTAAGTAGTATGTTGCCAATTTGTTCCCCTAGAATGGAGTTATATTCGTATTTTAATTTGAGAATGTTATTATAATCTGATTGGAGCAAAGAATTTTTTGGGGGGGTGATTCTTATTTACTCCATTTTTCATAATTACCATGAGTTTGGGAGGTTATTATATATGGATTATCATCTATTTGTATTTATACCTTAACCTATTAATTATGTACTCTCAAGCTCTCTGTTTTCATGTTTCATTTATGTTTGTTTAAAATTAAAAAAAGATTTAAAAAGAAAAAGGAAATTGTGTGTGAGCGAAGAGGGGGATCATCTGTGGTGACAGAGCTCTGTGTGATATTTACTTTGCACTGCTAGAAAACAAAAACAACTCCTGCAATCATAACATTATTTAGCTCGAGGAATCTAAGACAATTTCAGAAGTATTGCTGGGATCCACAAAATCGTCAAACACCTTGGGTTTGTGAGAAATTTTAAAAGCATTAGAAATAATGATTTTAAAAAGTACATCAAGTATTTTGTTAATGGATTCCAATTTTGTTATGTAATAGCTAGCCAAGAGTAAGTGTTGTCTACTAACGACATTGGGGAAAATATTATCTTGATACTAATGTGGTGAATGAAAGTTGATTTCTAATGTCATTCACATTGTTTACTTTACAAATATACATTACAACTGATTCTGTGATACTTGTTATACTGGCTGTTCAAACATTTTCTTCATCTTCTGTTTCATTTAATAATCTATACACAAGATACAGAACCATTTACCAAGCACAGATTTCAGCATCAATGCATAGATTGCTTTCTGATCTGTGGATGCCGTCGAGTCAATTGTGGGCGGGGGGGGGGGCGGATTCATGGAAGGATTAGGGATTGTAATTCATGATCCGGTGGCCCCAGTTCTAGGAAAAGAAGCAGCAATTTGTTGGAGTGGGGCTATCAGATCTAATGGTGCTACCAAATCAAACAAGCAGAATTATAGATTAAAATGTAAAATGCATAACAAAACAGGAGGTTGTGGGTGGTGGTAAACAAAAAGTATGTTATTCCAGAGATAAAAGTTAGAAGCAGTGAAATGTCAAAATCACTTTGTCCTTTCCATCCACTCAAAGTTTTAAAACAGTTCTCAGTATCACTAATTAATCTTTCCATTCATGGTCATAAAATGGTCTCTTGCCTCAGCATCTGACACTAGCCACATTTCCTCATCTCCACAATGGGACTGTAGGTGAATGGGATGTTGCTCACACCCATTTCCCATCTGTGCTATTGACCCCCAAAGTGTCATCGAGCTCAGACACAGGACCTTTGGCCTTGATAACCAAGAGTCCTATCCCCGCTAGTCCTATTTGGCTGTATTTGGCCCATATCCTCTGGGCCTTTTCTATCCATGTACCTGTCCAAATGCTTTCAAACATAGCAGTTTTACCCACCTCTACATCTTCCTCTATACATTCTATATATTCACCACAGACAGAGATAAATTTGCTTCTCAGGTCCTTTTTAAGTCCCTCTCACCTTAAATCAACATCCCTAGTTTAGGTCTCCCACCCTGAGAAAAAGATTGACCTTACTACACCCCTCATGATTTTATGTATGTCTACAAGCCCTCAGCATACTACACTTCAGAAAGAAAATGTTGTAGCTTATCCAGCCATTCTTTCATAGCTTAAAGACATCCTCCGGTATCTTATCTGTACGCCTTCTAGCTTAATGATATCTTTCCTATAGCTAGGTAACCAACATTGAGTAAAAAACCCGTGCAGTCCGCCAGGCTGAGGGGGATAAACAACTATTATCCACCACTGGTAAACCGAAAATTGCAGTAATAGGATGCGGTTGCAATTTGATATTCAGAACTGTTGAAATAGTACCGAAAATATCTTTCCAATAATTTTGCAAGCAATGGCAAGACGGGGACGTCACGTGATGACGTAGGATCGAGACGCTGGAACCCAGCCCTCCCGTAAAAAAGTTAATAAATTAATGTTTACGTGAAGAAAAGTTAATCAATACTTTTTTAAGGTTACTTATAAACTACTCCGGATTGTTTTAAGCTATGCCTCATAAACAGAGGACGAAGAAAACTACTACAGCGAAGACAGCTGAAGTTGGAACAGAATCAAGGCCTACTTCTACCGAAGAACCGCGGACTCAGGTACAATACATCACCGGCGAAACAGAATAGGAAACTGCGGCAGCATCAGCCATTTCTAAAGGAGAAGATCAACAAGAATTGCGCAAGGGTAAAGGAACGAGCATGCGCAAACGAGAGCAACCAGAACTACAAAACCCAGCAGCGACTGAAACCGACAGTGAAAGTGAATCTGAGAGAGAGTCGGACTCTCTGGAAAAATCAGATGAGGATGGAGATGAAAGTTCCTCTGAAAAGTAATTAAAGAAAAAATAATAAATATGGAGGCTATGTTTGATAAAATGACAAAGAAACAGGAAAAAATGGAAAAGAAAATTACAGATTTGGAAGTCAAAATGGAAGATATGGGTGGAAGAATGAAGAATATGGAAGATGATAATAATGCCTGGACATCAGAAAGAAAACAACTCGTGGAAAAAATTGATCAGCTTGAAAATTTTAGTAGACACAGCAATATTAAAATTGTTGGACTTAAAGAAGATACCGAAGGAGAAGACCCAATAAATTATTTTTCAAAAATGGATTCCTGAAAAATATGAAATGGGAGAAGAAACTTCAATTGAGATTGAAAGGGTGCACAGAGCCTTAAGGCCAAGATCTCAAGATGATCAAAATCCGTGATCAATTTTGATAAGATATTTAAGATACCAGGATAACAAAAAGATTTTGAGGGCGGCTGCCCAAGGTGCCAAAAGAAGAAAGGGTCCATTGATGATAGCAGAGAAACCAGTTCTTTTTTATCCTGATATAAGTTATAACCTTTTGAAGAGAAAGAAAGAATTTAATCCAGCTAAAAAAGTCTTATGGGAAAAAGTTTATAAGTTTTTAATGCGTCACCCAGCAACACTGATAATTTTTTTTGGAGGAGGGAAAAAGATTTTTTCCTGATTATCGAGATGCGGAGGTGTTCGCACAAAAACTTCCATTTATTCACTAATTAAACGTAGAGACTTCTAAACGTAATGGTTAAAGATGAAGACAGATAGCGAATGGAACTGATGAACATTTAAGGATGATATAAGGGAGAAAAGTAAAATTTTAGAAATATTAATTGAGAATAGTATGTTTTTTCTTTTTATATATATATACTTTTTATGTTGCGGGGGGACTGGGGAGCTTTGAATCGGTTACTACGGGATTCACGTGTGTAATCATGGCGATTGCCATGACCCGTACAATAGAGGGGGGTAATGTTGTGTTTTTTTTCTTTCACAACATTACTAGGGGGGTATTTTGTTTTTTTCTTTATATTCTATTTTTTCTTCTATACTTTTGCCTGGATGATTGGTGGGGACACACATAGCAACATGGAGACTTCTAAAAAGATTTCCAAGGATACCATGAAAGTTGAAAGATTAGGTATTATTATAGATTGGAGTAACATAATTAAAAATAATGACTAATTTATTGAATTTTTAAAGTTTTAATGTTAATGGGCTTAATGGATCAATAAAAAGAAAAAGAATTTTAACATATATTAAAAAAATGATAATAGATATAGCTTTCTTACAAGAAACTCATTTAACGGATATACAACATCAGAAATTAAAAAGAGACTGGGTTGGAAATGTTATTGCAGCTTCATTTAACTCAAAGGCGAGAGGAGTTGCAATTTTGGTTAATAAAAATTTACCAATTAAAATACAAAATGTATTAATTGTTTCAGCAGGAAGATATTTAATTATACATTATCAAATTTTTTCAGAACTATGGACACTTATGAATATTTATGCACCAAATGAAAATGATGTAAAATTTATACAGGAGGTCTTTTTGAATTTGGTTAACGCACATGATAAAATGTTAATAGGTGGAGATTTGAATTTTTGTTTAGATCCAGTTTTAGATAGATCAACAAAGGCTATTACAAAATCAAAAGTAGCAAAATTAACTCTATCATTGATGAAAGACTTAAATTTGATTGATATATGGAGAAGAATCAAACCAAAAGAAAGAGATTATTCATTTTATTCAAATAGACATAAAACATACTCAAGGATAGATTTTTTCCTATTATCAACAAATACTCAAGATAGAGTGAAAAATGTGGAATATAAAGCAAGAATATTGTCTGATCACTCTCCTTTAATAACTAAACAGAGATATTATGAACTAGGTGAAAGATCACATAAAGTCCTTGCATGGCAGTTAAAAACAGATCAGACTTCTAAAACAATAAATGCAATTCGAACAAAAGTGAATGAAATTACTTATAAGCCTCTAGAAATTAATGAGGCTTTTAAGAATTTTTATTCTGAGTTGTATAAATCAGAATCAAAGAATGATGACGTTAAGATAGAAGGATTTTTATCACAAATAACTCTTCCAAAATTAAATACAGAAGAACAGAAGGAATTAGGTATGCCTTTTACATTGAAGGAGGTTGAAGAAGCTCTGGGATCACTTCAAAGTAATAAATCTCCAGGAGAAGATGGTTTTCCGCCTGAATTTTATAAAAAGTTTAAAGATTTATTAATCCCTCCTTTTATGGAGTTAATACAGCAAGCGGAAAGAACGCATAAACTTCCAGAATCTTTTTCAACAGCTATTTTAATAGTATTGCCAAAAAAAGATAGAGACCTTTTAAAACCAGCATCATATAGACCTATTTCTTTATTAAACACTGATTATAAAATAATAGCAAAAATCTTATCTAATAGATTATCTAAATGCTTATCAAAATTAGTGCATATGGATCAAACAGGATTTAACAAAAATAGACAATCGGCAGATAATGTAACCCGGTTATTTAGTATAATCCATTTAGCACAAAAGAGGGAGCAAATAAGTGTGGCAGTTGCTTTAGATACAGAAAAAGCATTTGATAGATTGGAACGGGATTTTTTATTTAAGGTATTGGAAAAATATGGATTAGGAACATCATTTATAAAATGGATTAAAACCTTAAATACTAATCCCAAAGCTAAAGTAGTGACAAATGGTCAAATTTCAACATCATTTCAGTTAACAAGATCAACTAAGCAAGGTTGCCCATTATCACCTGCTTTGTTTGTGTTGGCAATAGAGCCACTAGCTGAATTAATTAGAATGGACCCAGATATTAAGGGTTTCAGAGTTAATCAGGAAGAATACAAGACTAACTTATTTGCTGATGATGTTCTACTTTATTTAACAGATCCATTACATTCACTACGCAAATTATCTTATAGATTAGAAGAATATGGGAAAATATCGGGTTATAAAATAAATTGGGATAAAAGTGAAATTTTACCCCTTACTAAAGGAGATTATAATCAATATCAATTAATTTCTCAATTTAGATGGCCGGCAAACGGTATAAAATATTTAGGCATAAGAGTTGATAATGATATAAAAAACTTATACAAATTAAATTATTCACCACTTTTGAAAAAAAAAGGAAGATCTTGATAAATGGATGGCATTACCAATAACATTAGTAGATAGAGAAAATATTATAAAAATGAATATATTCCCTAAACTACAATATTTATTTCAATCATTACCAATACAATTACCCCAGAAGTTTTTTCAAGAGTTAAACAAATATGTGAGGAAATTTCTCTGGAAAGGTAAGATGTCAAGAACATCGTTGGAAAATTTGACATGGAAATTTGATCTAGGAGGATTACAACTTCCAAATTTTAAGAATTATTATAAAGCAAATCAACTTAGATTTATTGCATCTTTTTTCGAGAAAGATAAACCGTCATGGATTAGAATAGAACTAGATAAAATAGGAGAAAACGTACCAGAAGATTTTATATATAAATGGGAATCTAAATGGATACGGGAAAAGAAAGAATCTCCTATATTAAAACATTTGATTGACTTATAGAATAAGATAAATGTTGATGATGAGACAAAAAATCTTTATTAGCAAAGAGATCTTTAATTCAAAATAGACTTATTCCTTTCACAATGGACAATCAACTTTTATATAATTGGTTTCAAAGAAGGATTAGATATATAGGAGATTGTTTTGAAGGAGGTATATTAATGTCATTTGATCAATTAAAGAATAAATATAAAGTATCAAATAACACTTTATTTTGTTACTTTCAATTAAGGGCTTATTTAAGAGAAAAATTAGGTCGAACAATGTTATTGCCGAAATCTAATGAAATAGAAATTTTAATTCAAAAAGGAAATATTAAAAAATTTATATCTTGTACGTATAATTTGATTCAAAAACAGGCAATTAAACAAGGAGTCCATAAGTCAAGACAAAAATGGGAAAGTGATTTGAATATTAAAATTGAAGAAACAAATTGGTCAAGACTATGTCTTGATAGTATGACAAATACAATAAATGTTCGGTTAAGATTAGTGCAGTATAATTTTCTACATCAATTATATATTACACCACAAAAAATAAATAAATTAAATCCAAATTTATCGGATCAATGTTTCCGATGTAACCAAGAAACTGGTACATTTTTACATTCTACATGGTCTTGTTCTAAAATTCAAACTTTTTGAACAAATTTAAGACTTTTACTGGAACAAATTAGAGGAACACAATTTCCTCATAATCCAATATTACTCTTACTAGGTGATATTGAAGGGATAAAACTGAAACTCAAACTACCGTAAATTCCGGACTATAAGCCGCTACTTTTTTCCCACGCTTTGAACACTGCGGCCTATACTACGGTGCGGCTAATGCATGTTTTTTTTTCATGCCGCCAAAAACATTTTGCCTCGTAACAGTAGACCAATAAAATTGATGAGTAGTTCACAGAGGTCCAATGAAATTGTACGATAAATCAAGCGCACTTTCACAATTCAATTATTGTAAATCAGACATTTGTACTGTTACGTATTCAGGCAACAATAAATATATGAGTTCGGCATGGGTTTCTTATAATAAAACAACACGTTTATTAAACACAGAAAACAAACCCCCCAAAAGTAAACAAACACTACCGTAACCGGAAACAGCTGCTGAGCGGCTGTTCAAACAGTTCGTAAAGTGATATTCCCAAAACAGTTCTTTGAAGTGATATTCCAAAACAGTTCTTAAAGTGATATTCCAAAACAGTTCTTAAAGTGATATTGCCAAAAGTTCGATATGCTCACAGTCCATTTAAAAGGAGAGACTTTACAGGACGATTTAAGTTCTCTTTCACGTCGCTTGCTTCGATTCCCGATGTCGAAATTCCCACGAAGAATTTACGAAACAGAACGGCTTAAAGGCACTGACCTTTCCTTCTCCACTACCTTCAATCCTTTCTAGGTAAACCTAGGGATTAACACGAAGATAGTCAACAAAATCCTTCCAAATAAGGATCAAACAAAGGTCGCCCCCGTTTCACCGTAGAAAGCGATTCTCCTCGATCTTTAACTTCCAACCTTGAATCTTCACTCTCCTTTAATTCTCAAACTAACAGAATCATAAAGAACCTGTTGGCATTAACCTTTTAAACTTTAGGCATTAAATAAAAACTTCATCCTTCAGCTAAACTGCGTCATCACTTCAAACACGCAGTGGCATGAACTCAACTTGGCAAATCCAGCCACGAATTGCCCCTCCTCACAGGGTGGGGTCTACCTTTTATAACCTGTAAAAAACCCATCACATGATCTCTACTGGCGGGAAAATGACGTCATTCCACCATCACAAGACCATCACCTCAAGTCCAGTACAGCTTCAACCCCAGTCACATGACAAGGGCACCACTGTCATGTGTCACGAGTACGTAACACCTCCCTCCAAAAAAAACAAAGGTATAAATTTTATAACATACACAATACACAACACCATCATATAACAGCTTATAACTCACAATACAGTAGGAGTGTTACAATTGAAAAAAAACCCACTCCAAAAAAAAAATTACAATGTACATTCAACATCGAGATAGACAATCAGCAACCACATTATCTTTACCTTTAATATGAGTTATCACAATATTGTACTCTTGTAACATCAAACTCCAATTTAATAACCTTCTGTTTTTGTTTTTCATCTTACTCAGAAAAACTAACGGATTATGATCAGTGTAAACAATAAGTGGTTTCTGAGTTGTACTAACATATACCTCAAAATATTCCAAAGCTAAAACAAGAGATAACAATTCTTTCTCTATTGTCGAATAATTTCTTTGATGCTTATTAAATTTCTTAGAAAAGTAAGCTACTGGATGATCAAGCTCATTCCCCTCATTCCTTTGCATTAATACTGCTCCTGCAGCCTCATCACTAGCATCCACAGCCAATGAAAAAGGTTTTCCAAAGTCAGGTGCCTTAAGCACAGGTTGTTGACATATCATTGTTTTCAATTTTTCAAATGCTTCTTGACAAGGCACCGTCCATACAAACTTCTCATTCTTCCGCAGAAGGTTAGTTAATGGAAGGGCAACATTAGCAAAATTCTTACAAAATTTCCGATAATATCCTACCATTCCCAAAAACCTTCTGAGAGTCTTTTTCCCCGTTGGAGTGGGAATCTCTAAAATTGCCTGAACTTTTGCCTGAACAGGAGCTACCTTACCTTGACCCACAACATAACCAAGGTAAGTCACAGTGGCATGTCCAAATTCACTCTTACCTAAATTAATAGTTAAGTTAGCTTTTGAAAGCCTTTCAAACAATTTCTCCATCGCAATAATGTGTGCTTCCCAAGTATCATTTCCTGTCACTAAATCATCAATATAAGCATCAGTATCTTTCAATCCCTGAATCACAAAGTTAATCATCCTCTGGAAAGTACCTGGGGCATTCTTCATCCCAAATGGAAGAACATTATACTCATATAACCCAGATGGAGTTACAAATGCAGAAATCTCTCTACCTCTGTCCGTTAATGGAACACACCAATACCCTTTCAATAAATCAATCTTTGTAAGGAACTTTGCCTTTCCAACTTTATCTACACAATCATCTACTCTAGGAATTGGATATGCATCCGTTTTCGTTACAGCATTCACCTTCCTATAATCCGTACAAAACCTAATACTACCATCTGGCTTTGGCACCATAACACATGGCGAACTCCAATTCGAGTTAGAATGTCTAATGATATTATTCTCTAACATATATTCAATTTCTTTCTCAGCAAGTTCACATTTTTCCATGTTCATCCTATATGGATGTTGTTTAATAGGTTTGGCATCCCCAACATCTACATCATGTGAAGCTATAGAAGTCCTTCTCGGAACATCTGGAAACAACTCCCTATATTTAAAAATCAACTCCTTCATCTGTTGTCTCTGATCTAACTGTAAATGTGCTAATTTTTCATCAATATTTTCCAGAATGGTTGAATTTGGTAACCTAACAGAAACAATGTTGGATTTAGAATGAAAGTCAGATGAATCATCTATCATGTTCCTAGTTAAATCAAACTCATTCTCACTAACCACAACAGTCACAGCATCAGATTGTTTCTCAAAATATGGTTTCAACATATTTATATGGCAAAGTTGTGTTGACCTTCTACGATCTGGAGTTTTTACCACGTAATCCACATCATTAATTTTAGACACAATTTCATAAGGACCATGAAATCTAGCTTGTAAAGGATTTGTCTGCACTGGGAAAAGAACCAACACCTTATCTCCAGGCTTAAACATCCTCATCCTAGCGTCTTTATTAATTTCACTATCTAGTAAAACCTGCTCTTTTAATTTTATAATCTCAGAATCTCTATTCTGCTCTGCTATCATCTCCTTCCTAGACAAAGATAAATCTTTATAGTCAGACTTACTCCCAGAATCTTGTTCAAACAACGAAGATAAGAAAGTCTCTGACACATCCTCAAAACTCGAATCCTGAGTTGAACAGTCCTGAATAACAACCTCATTCTGCGCATCAATCTTTTTAGCCATAGCTCTAGTCACAACACAGGAAGAATCTGTGTTAGAATTCATCTCTGGTTCCTCTGACTCCATTGTCAAATGCACTTCAGGAAAAACTTGTCCACCTGCCAAGTCATTACCTAACAATAAAGAAATACCCTTCACAGGTAAGCTATGCTGTAATCCTACTTTAACAAATCCAGTAACTAACCCCGACTTTAAATTTACTTTATGTAAATGTACAGGCATAAAATCACTTCCAACACCTCTTATGTAATTTACCTCACCAGTATCAGACTCTTCATTAAAGTTCAACACACTGTCTAACATCAATGACTGAGAAGCACCAGTATCCCTAAGGATTTTTATTGGCACTAGAGTAGATCCTTCCTTCAAGGATACAAACCCTTCAGTTATAAAATGATCATATCCCTTTCTAACTTGGTCAGACTCTAACAAAGCCTCATTTGTTTTTATCAAACCCTGTAACTTTACAGGTGCTTCAGTATGTTGCACACAAGCATCTGGAACTGCTTCCTTCTCTTTCTTTTTCAATTTGAAACAGTTAGCTATTACATGGCCAGGCTTCTTACAATAGTTACAAGTAAGACCAAACTGTCTTTCCTTCACAGGCTTTCCTTTCTCATTAACTTTCTCATTAACCTCCGATTTAATTTCAAATTTATCTGGAGTCTCCGTGTTATTTTTCCTCTTAAAAATTCTGCCTTGAGGAAATTTGTTCTTATGGATCAAAACATACTCATCAGCTAATCTAGCACAGTCCTGCAATTTATCAGTATCCTTCTCATTTAAGTAGGTCCTTACTTCAACAGGAATGCTTCTTTTAAATTCCTCCATTAAAATCAGCTCTCTCAATGTATCATAGTCCCCATTTACATTTTTAGAAGAAACCCATCTCTCAAAACACATAGCTTTATCATAGGCAAATTCCACATAAGTTTTTTCCACAGACTTTTTCAAACTTCTGAATCTTTCCCTATATGCTTCTGGGACTAACTCATATGCGTTTAAAATATGACTCTTTACAGTATCATAATCAAGTGCTTGCGCAGCTGTTAAAGCTGTGTAAACTTGTTGTGCTTTGCCTTTAATTACACTCTGTAACAACACTGACCATTTATCTTTCGGCCACTCTGACATCCGAGCAATAGTTTCAAAATGTTGAAAATACCTTTCCACTTCTATTTCACTAAATGGAGGGACCAATTTAATTTCTTGACTAGCAACAAACGTTTTTTTAGAACCAGAAGACTGATTTCCAGTCCTTAATTCCTCCATTGCATATGCAAATTCTCTCTGCTTTTGTTCCGCCTCCAATTTACACCTCTCCAATTTCATTTGTTCGATTTGCAACTGCATCTCCAGATTACTTATTTGAAACGACTCTAAAATCGATTCATCAAAAACACCCGAATCCACATAGTGTGACGCGATTTTCCTCTGTATTACAGCCTTAGAAGTCGTCTGCAAAATACCTTTAAGTCGCAATCTACTAGCTATCTCAAACACCTCAGTTTTTTTCGCCTTCGCCAACACCTCTGCAGCTGGCGAAGCCAGAAACTCATCAATATTCATTGCTGCCGAATACCACAACAAGCCAAACAAAAGAACCGAGTAATCCCCGTTTCCAAAACACCGATTTAAAAGTTAGCAAGCATGTAAACTCAAAAAATTCAATCCCGGACGAGCCCCCATATTTAATGTTACGTATTCAGGCAACAATAAATATATGAGTTCGGCAAGGGTTTCTTATAATAAAACAACACGTTTATTAAACACAGAAAACAAACCCCCCAAAAGTAAACAAACACTACCGTAACCGGAAACAGCTGCTGAGCGGCTGTTCAAACAGTTCGTAAAGTGATATTCCCAAAACAGTTCTTAAAGTGATATTGCCAAAAGTTCGATATGCTCACAGTCCATTTAAAAGGAGAGACTTTACAGGACGATTTAAGTTCTCTTTCACGTCGCTTGCTTCGATTCCCGATGTCGAAATTCCCACGAAGAATTTACGAAACAGAACGGCTTAAAGGCACTGACCTTTCCTTCTCCACTACCTTCAATCCTTTCTAGGTAAACCTAGGGATTAACACGAAGATAGTCAACGAAATCCTTCCAAATAAGGATCAAACAAAGGTCGCCCCCGTTTCACCGTAGAAAGCGATTCTCCTCGATCTTTAACTTCCAACCTTGAATCTTCACTCTCCTTTAATTCTCAAACTAACAGAATCATAAAGAACCTGTTGGCATTAACCTTTTAAACTTTAGGCATTAAATAAAAACTTCATCCTTCAGCTAAACTGCGTCATCACTTCAAACACGCAGTGGCATGAACTCAACTTGGCAAATCCAGCCACGAATTGCCCCTCCTCACAGGGTGGGGTCTACCTTTTATAACCTGTAAAAAACCCATCACATGATCTCTACTGGCGGGAAAATGACGTCATTCCACCATCACAAGACCATCACCTCAAGTCCAGTACAGCTTCAACCCCAGTCACATGACAAGGGCACCACTGTCATGTGTCACGAGTACGTAACAGTACTCACCCTCATCAACATGGAAAACACTCGAAGAAAAGCATATGATGCAGCTTTTAAGTTAAAGGCGATCAGTCTGGCGGTTGAAGAAGGAAATCGAGCTGCTGCACATAATCTTGGCATAAATAAATCGATGGTGAGACGGTGGAGACGCCAGCATGAAGAACTGAGTCAATGCAAAAAGACGACAAAAGCTTTCAGAGGTAATCATAGCAGATGGCCCGAACTTGAAAACTTTCTTGAAGACTGGGTTAACACACAGAGAGCAGGCGGCCGCGATGTTTCCACCGTGCAGATCAGACTGAAGGCTAAAGCAATCGCCACCAAAATGAAAATCGAAGATTTTAGAGGTGGGCCATTGTGGTGTTTTAGATTTATGAGACGAAAAGGCCTGTCCGTCAGGGTACGCATGACTCTGTGTCAGCAGCTCCCTTCCGACCACGAGGAAAAACTTGCTAACTTCCGCACATTCACTCAAACAAAGATAGCGGAGAATTCCATCGGGGCCAGATGATATCATAAATATGGATGAAGTACTTTGACGTTTGACCTGCCTCTCACTCGGACTGTTAATAAAAATGGTGACTCGTCCATCACACTGAAAACAAGTGGCCATGAGAGAACGCATTTTACTTGTGTTCTGAGCTGCACAGCATCCGGACTAAAGCTTCCACCGATGGTGATTTTTTAAGCGGCTGACAATGAAAGTTCAGTGAAAGCTGCCATCAAGAGTACAAACTCAATTCCAGCTGTGATTCCTGGGGGCACCACGAAGTATTTGCAGCCACTGGACATCAGCGTGAACGGGGCATTTAAAGTGGCGCTGCGCGTTGAGTGGGAGGCTTGGATGACGAGCGGCGAGAAATCCTTTACCAAAACAGGACACATGCGAAGAGCATCTTTAACTCAAGTCTGCCAGTGGATCCTAAATGCGTGGAGCCGTGTCACAACATCCACCATCACCAGCGGGTTTCGAAAGGCTGGACTGCTGCGTGATGAAGAGGACCACGTGCGCTCAAGTGAGAGCGACAACGAAGAGACTGAAGTGAGTGACGAGATCCTGAGGTTGTTCAATTCGGACACTGAAGAAGAGGACTTTGATGGTTTTAGTGCGCAGGAGGAAGATGAAGAAGGCGATCAATAACTTTTCCTGGTAGGCTGCAGTATATATATTTTTTTAACCAGTCGTTAGGAGATATTGGAATGTTGTTCGTGCACTGTTCAGTAAAAAAGTATACACAACGTAATTTGTGTGTTACCGATACATATGTATATTTAAAAGTAGCTGTGTTACAGGCACTGTTCAAAAAAAAGCATTTGCAATATGTATTTGTTTATGTTACCATACGGATTTAATTAAAAGTTAAAAAATCCTCACGTGTAATATCTTTCTGTGTAAATATCTCATATTACAACGTGGGACACCTGCGGCTTAAAATCCGGTGCGGCCTGTACAAGTACAAAATTGATTTTCTTTCTAAAATTAGAGCGTGCGGCTTTTAATCAGGTGCGCTCTGTAGTCCGGAATCTACAGTAATTAAATATCAGAAAGAATTCATAAAAATTGCACTGGCAGTAGCCAAAAAAGCTATTGCAGTTACTTGGAAATCGGATACATATTTAAGTATAGACTCTTGGAAGAAGGAAATCTATGGCTGTATTCCATTAGAAAAAATTACTTATAATTTAAGAGATAAATATGAAACATTTCTGAAAATTTCGAGCCCTTATTTACAAAAAACAGGACTAAATATATAGATGCTCTGAAGATGAAACAATTGGTTACTTGGGGAAAGAAATAAATATATATATTAAAGTTATTACGAACTCCATGGAGCATGTGGGGATCTTCCAACAACCAGGCACTCTTTCTTTCTTTCTTTTTTTTTTCTCTTTCTTTCTCTTTTTTCTCTATAGGGTAGTCAGGGGGGAGGGGTTAAGGGGAGGGGGGGAAGGGTTATATACATTTTTTTTCATACTTTACTCTGTAATTACTTAAAAATGCAATAAAAAAAGTTTTCAAAAAAAAAGCAATGGCAAGACCAAAACATGTGGGTCAATGAAGCAACTTTAGAATGACTTCTGTCACAGGTTGGATTAACAAAAGAATAAAATCGAGCAAGTTTATCCTTGGATATGTGAGCCCTATGTACAACCTTAAATTGTATTAGGGCATATTTAGCACAAATAGAAGAAAAATTGACTAATTGTAAAATTTACTCCCTCTGCTCAGTGGGTATAAGACAAAGAAGTTCTTTTTCCCATTCCTTCTTAATTTTTTCTGATACTCCTGGCTGTATTTTCATGATCATATGATAAATGATGGCTACTAAACCCTTCTGGCAAGGATTCAGAGCTAAAAAAAATTCCGTAATGTCCATCGGATATAATTTCGGAAAAGACTGTAACATTGAAGAAATTTCGAACTTGCAAGTATCTAAAAAAATGAGTTTTAGGCAAATTATATTTATTGGACAGCTGTTCAAAGGACATAAAACTGTTTTGTAAAAATAGATCACGAAAACATGTTATACCTTTTGTTTTCCATAATACGAAGGCTTGATCCATAAAAGAGGGCTGAAAAAAAAGTTAGATATAATAGGGCTTGGTAAGATAAACTTATTCAAGCCAAAAAATTTACGAAATTGAAACCATATTCGTAATGTATGTTTAACTATACAATTAGTTATTTGTATATTCAATTTAGATAAAGCAAAAGGAAGCAAAGATCCTAAAATAGAAAACAATGAGAAATCTTGTACAGATTTACATTCCAAATTTACCCATTATGGTAATCAATTCTTGTATCCAAAATACTAAATATTGAATACTAACTGCCCAATAGTAAAATCTGAGTTTTGGCAAAGCCAAACCACCTTCGTTCTTAGGCTTCTGTAAATATTTTTCACTTAATCTAGGATTTTTATTCTGCCACACATATGAGGATATTTTGGTGTCAATAATATCAAAACAGATTTAGGAATAAAAATTGGTAATGCTTGGAATAAATATAGAAATTTGGGTAACGCTATCATTTTAATAGCATTAAATCGACCAACCAATGACAAAGATAATGGGGACCACCTGGTAATAAGTTGCTTGATTTGGTGAATTAAAGGTAAAAAATTAACTTCAAATAAATCCTTATGTTTGTTTCTTGGTAATTTTAATACCCATATAAGTAAAATAATCTGTGACAACTTTAAATGGTAAGTGTTTATAGATTGAAACTTGAATATTATTGGAATAGTTCACTCTTATTAAAATTCAGTTTGTAGCCAGAAAAGCTACTAAACTGAGCAAGCAAGGATCAAATAGCAGGAATAGATCTCTCAGGGTCAGATATGTATAGTAACAAATCATCAGCATATAATGATAACTTATAAGACCCTTCCCTACGGGTAATACCAAAAATATTAGGTGATTCACGAATGGCGATCGCCAATGATTCCAAAGCAATGTCAAATAATAAAGGACTGACAGGACAGCCTTGCCTCGTACCACGGGATAACTGAGAAAAAGGAGATCTTTGATTATTGGTAAGAACCGAACCCAAAGGTTTATGATATATGAATTTAATCCATGATATAAATTTCAAACTAAAATTAAAACTCTGCAACGTATTAAAAATAAATATGGCCATTTAACTCTATCAAATGCTTTTTCAGCATCTAAGGAAATAACACATTCTGGTATTTTAGATGAAGGAGTATAAATTATATTAATTAATTTTCCGATGTTAAAAGATGAATAATGGTTTTTAATAAATTCAGTCTGGTCTTCAGAGATAATTTGAGGTAATATATTTTCTAATCTAGTGGCCACAACTTTGGTAAAAATCTTAGAATCCATATTCAGCAAGGATATAGGCCAATAGGATGCACATTCAGTGGGGTCTTTATCTTTTTTTAAGAATTAGAGAAATGGAGGGATCATAAAAAGATTGTGGTAATTTACCTATAGTTAACTCATCTTTAAAAATTTTACAAAGCCAAGGAGAGAGTATAGAAGAAAAGGATTTTAAAAATTCTGCAGTTTAATTGTCTGGACCAGGGGCTTTACCAGAATTCATTGAGAAAACAGACTCTATTATTTCAGTTTCCATGTTAGGTGTGTCTAGAAGTACATAATCTTCTGCTATTAATTTCGGGATATTCAATTTTCTTAAAAATTTATCCATTATGGAAGAATCCTCAACAAATTCTGATTGATATAAAGAATTATAAAAATCTTGAAAGGCTTTATTTATCTCTTTATGATCAATCATCAAGGAGCCATCTGGTTTACGAATCTTAATGATTTGTCATTTAACCAAAGCAGTTTCAATTGATTGACCAATAATTTGCCAGATTTATCTCCATGTACATAAAACTGGGTTCCAGATTTACTTAACTGATTTTCAATTGAGGAGGATAATAACAAACTGTGCTCCATTTGAAGTTCAACTCTCTTTTTATAAAGTTCTTTACTGGGGGTTACTGAATAAATCTTATCAATTTCTTTAATTCTATCAACCAATGTTAGTATTTCAGTATTAGTTCATTTCCTAACTCCAGCAGAGTATGAAATAATCTGTCTGCGAATAAATGCTTTAAAAGTGTCCCATAATACTCCACAAGAGATTCTTCTGTAGAATTTGTTGAAAAAAACAAATCAATTTGTTGTTTAATGAAGTTAAGAAAGTGTGACCATAATACTCCACAAGAGATTCTTCTGTAGAATTTGTTGAAAAAAACAAATCAATTTGTTGTTTAATGAAGTTAAGAAAGTGTGACCATAATACCCCACAAGAGATTCTTCTGTAGAATTTGTTGAAAAAAACAAATCAATTTGTTGTTTAATGAAGTTAAGGAAGTGTGAGTCCTGAAGTAAAGTGGAGCTGAACCTCCAAGATTTAGCATTAGAAGATGAATCCATTGTCTTAATAGATAGCTTCAAAGGTGCATGGACAGAGATGGTAATGGAATCATATTTACAATCAATACATCTGTATGTAAATGATGATTACTAAAGAAGTAGTCAATTCTTGAATATTTATGATAAACATGAGAAAAGTATGAAAATTCTTTACTGTTGGGGTGTAAGAAGTGCCAAATTTCAGAAATTCCAGAATCAACCATAAAGGAATTAATAAGAGAGGCCGATTTATTCAGAAGAACCTGTGTGGGCTTAGATCTATCCATCGAAGGATTTAAGCATCAGTTAAAATCCCCACCCATTATCAACATATACTCATTTAAATTAGGGAAGGATGTAAATAAACACTTAAAAAATTCAGGACAGTCAGTGTTTGGAGCTTAAACATTAACTAAAAGAACTTTTTGATCAAAAAGTAATTCTGTGAGAAGCAAAAATCTACCTTGTGGGTCTGAAATTGTTACATCGTGTATAAAAGAGGTTAAAGAATCTATAAAAATGGAAACACTTCTTACTTTGGCTTGGGAATTCGAGTGTTACTGTTGGCCTTTCCAAAACCTAAAAAAAGTTGACTATCCACCTTCCTCACATGAGTCTCTTGTACAAAGATAATATTAGCATTCATTCTGTGGAATACTTTGAATATTTCTTTCCGTTTGTTCAGGTGATTTAAACTGTTAGTATTCCAAGAAACAAAATTGATAATCTTATCCATATTGCCAATATTTATCGCAATTAACACATAAGGTTAGAAAAGGATGAACTCATGAATCCAGAAGAGGGAAGTAAGTTCAAGGAGGAACCGGAAGTTACGACACTCCAACCATTTTGTAGTTTCAAGTCAGCCCATGAAGTAAAACTAAGCAAGAAGCAAAGCAAAAAAAAAAAAAAATCCCCCTCCCCCACCCTCAAAACCCCAGAAAAAAAGCCAGAAAGTGGCAAACAGGCAAACTAATACTAATTTTACCCCCATGTCTCAAGATGGCAACTCAAACGAAAAAGTAAAAAAAACCACACACCACCCATATTCAAAAAAAGGATTAGTACAACAAAGATTAAACTATAAAATTAGTGCTTTATATATATCTATAAAACAAAAGGATTAAAAGAAAAAAGAAAAATACTAAAACATTAAAACCCAAGAATGGATAATATTATATTAATATTTTAAAAGAAAGTCGTCAATCTTGTTCAGACACATCCAAACGGATGTGACATATCCAAGCATTAAGGGCTTATGGGAAAAAGAAATGACATCTTAGAAAAGTTTTTTTTAAAAAAACCTTAATATTTAATCGTTAAGGATATAAAACAATGTATATAAGCTTAAAAATCATCTAATGAGTTACTTTCAAAACTAACAGAATAATAACATAAAAGGAACGAACTCAGAATAAACCAAAAAAATGGACCTTTACAAGTGTGTAAAAAATACACTATCAACCATCACATTAGAATCATCAAATTATAAAAGGTCCGAATCTATAGACTAGTTGTTAGCATAAAGAAGAAAGTTAATACAAATAGTAAAAATACAATACGTTAGTCAAATCATAGTGAAAAAAGTACTATTCTTCAAGAAATCTTTGGGCATCCGCTGGAGATTTGAACAACCGACAAGTCTCATCTTTGAGAGTAACTCTCAATTGTGCTGGAAATAGCAGCGCTTGTTTGTAGCCTTTCTGATGAATTTCTGACATAACCGATTTAAAAGCCATTCTTGCCCTCAAAACTTCAGGACTGTAGTCTTCCAGAATATGAAATTTGAAATTTTTAAAGTAGATCATACCCTTTTTCCGGGCAGCCCGAATCAGACGTTCTTTAGTATGAGGATAATGAATCTGGAAAATCACACTGGTCGTGGTTTCGTACCTGGAACTGGTTGAAAACGAGAAATGCGATGTGCATGGTCGATTATTGGAGGGGTATCCAGAACTTCTGAGTTGAAGACGTCCATTAAAAATTTAGAGAAAAAAAACAGTCAGATCACCGTTCTCAAAATTTTCCAGAAGCGCAATTATGCGGAGATTTTGTCTTCAAGACCGATTTTCAAGATCAGTAAAGTTTAGATTTATAACGATCCTGCAGTTGAGAAGTCGAAGATTGCTGTTGTTCCAGAATTTCAATTTTGTGATCTCTCCAGCGAGCGGTATCTTCGAGAGATAACAGTCTTGCTTGTTGTTGTTGAGAATCCAATGTGAGTGATTGAACTTTTGCGTTGACTTGTTTTCAAGTTTCATTAAGCGTAGAAAGCTTTGGGGTTAGTTTATTCTCCAGTTTTTCAAGTCTCTCGACCATAAGTTCCGCAATTGCTTCCAAAGTTAACGGTTCTTTCGCCAGTTTCGATTCCTTAGGTTCTCATGGTTTAGACATTTTAATGAGTTGAAAAATAATTCAAACAGTCGAAAAAAATTCATAAGTATCAACCCCTTTAGAATAGGTATAAACAGGTCAATTAGGAAGTGATTGTGGGTAGAAAAAAGTAAAAGGATTGGAGCGAAGCCTGAAACAGTCTCACTCTATAAGCGCCATCTTGAGACCTCCACACACAATTTCCCGAGTCACTGTTAATAGCGTACTTTATCTGGTGCTTTAAGCAACATCTCTTGCACTGCATGCCTGTTTAATATTCGGAACCTGCCCAAACCAGGTGGCTGCACCAAATTTTTAGTAATACATATGACATTGAGAAGAGCTAGAAATGGTGGTACTGGAGTTGGAACATTATTCAGTTTACCACTGAAAACATGTGGAAGGGTATGGGAGTATATTATGATGAATTATTTACTGTTGTGGGTGCTGATGACATGTTCTCCATAAGACCACAAGATGTAGGCCAGAATTAGTTCATTTGCCCCATCGTGTCTTCTCCACCATTCCATCATGGCTGATTTATTATCCTTCTCAACCCCATTCTCTGGCCTTCTCCCTGTAACCTTTGATGCCCTGGCTATCAAGAGCATATCACCAGACGACTTTAAATATACCCAACAATTTGGCCTCCACAGCTGCCTATGGTGATGAATTGGACAGATTTACCAATCTCAAATTAAAGAAATTCCTCTTTATCTCTGTTTTAAAGGGATATTCCCCTATTCTGAGGCTGTGCCCTCTGGCCTTAGATTTCCAGACCGTAGGAAACATCCTCTCCACGTCCACTCTATCTGTGTCCTCTGGTCCCAGACTCCCCCACTATAGGAAACATCCTCTCCACGTCCACTCTATCTGTGCCCTCTGGTCCTAGACTCCCTCCCCACAGGAAACATCCTCTCCACGTCCACTCTATCTGTTTCCTCTGGTCCCAGACTCCCCCACTATAGAAAACATCCTCTCCACGTCCACTCTTTTGAGGCTTACAGTATTCGATTGGTTTCACTGAGATCTCCCACCCCTTTCTTCTAAACTCCAGTGAGTACAGTCCCAAAGCCATCAAATATTCCTCATACATTAATGTTTGTGGTAATTTACCTACAGTTAACGCATCTTTTAAAATTTTACAAAGCCAAGAAGAGAGTATAGAAGCTGGATTGTCTGCCCCCAAAATAGGGCATTTATGGTCATTGCTACTGGCAAATAATAATATCTTGGATTGGAAGATTGGCATACTGAATCACCATCCTGACAATTTTCTCCCCCTTTGCCAGTTCCTTGCCGTGCAGTGGAAGTCGGGAGGCCAGAGCCTCCAGTCTTGCATTAACAAGTGTTCTCTGTCACCTGTGAAGTAGGTGCCACTCCCTAGATCAGTCCTTAACATTATTCTTCTAATGCTTCATTTCTGAATGCAATATATTGGTTCCTAATCACATTGCATTGCTGTTCATGGGATGATCTTGGTGTGATTTTCTTTTTTTTATATTACTGCAAGAGATCCTTAATATAGTAGCAAACAAAGTACTGACCACCACACTATAACAAATAAAGACACCCAAATTTAAGAATCGTGGGTTCTTCATAAAACAGACGGACAACATCTTTTTCTCTAGTAAAGAGATAAATAACTATCTTAATAATGATCAATTGTCTATATTTTTGTATCACATTTAAAATTCCCAGAGCATTTCAGAAAGTTTGCTTTGCTTTGTCCATTGGGTGAGATTTATACTTGAAGATGTTTGAGGCAAACAGGAAAATATTTTTGGTGAAAAAGAATCTATAGTTCTTGAACTGTTTCACACCCTTGCTTGCTCTCTCAGTTCTGTTTTTAATATAACCGCTTAAAATTGCATTATCGCTATGTGCAGTAGCAGGTTACTTTGTTTTCAGCACTATGACATGTTTAGCAGGCCAAATGACTGCTGAACTCTGTTGTAAGTTCAAATTGGACAGGGAATGGCATGCTATCACTGAGAAAATTGCCCAGCTGTCTGCACGTGAAATCCTTATTGATCAATGCAAGGTATGTTATCCATCGATAGGTTCTTAAAGAACATCAGGAGTCCTGCTGAAGGGTCTCGGCCTGAAGCATTGACTCTACTCTTTTCCATAGATGCTGCCTGGCCTGCTGAGTTGCCGCCAGCATTTTGTGTGTGTTAGCTGAAATATTAACTGCTTTTCTCTCCACAGATGCTGGCTGATCTGAGTCCTTATGGGATTTTGCATTTTTATTTGTTGCTTTTTGAAATTATTTCAAGCTTAATTGTCAATTACATTGGAATTCACAAAATGAAATGTATACAGTTGGTAGGTTATGGAATTTAAAGAAACTCTACATTTTCATCTCATGCACAGAATGTTACACAAGCAAACCCAAATGCGGGGCAGAACAGGGGTGTGGAGACAGCATTGGGAGTCGGTATCCAGGAGTGATGCTAGACCTGGAACTGATTGTCCTAAGAACCATGAAACGAGGTTACTCACACCGGAGTCAAGCAATGAACTGGCAGCTTCTTGTTGAGGTCACGGGGTATTTATACTGCTTTTGCTGATGGAAGGCAGGTGTTTGTAGTTAGTGGAACCTGAGATGATTGGGAACTAAGTGAGGTGATTGAGGCCCAATTCCTGAGGTAAATAGCCAGGTGGGGGATTACCAGAAGGGACCATGACACAGAAGAGTTAAAACCTGTGACATACCAAACGTGATGATGCTGAATGGAGAGCCAGACTTGAGCACGAGCTGGTCTCATGCTCCTGTGTTCCTGGGATATTAGACAAACAACATATGAAATATTAGTATCCTTGAGCCTATTCTGCTACATATCACGGCCTCAGTATCTCTTTCTTCTTTCCACGTGCCCTGTAAATTCCTTGTAGCAGAAATGCCTGTTAGTCTGTGTCTTGAGTGGTCATTGATTTCCCCTCCACAATCCTCTGGAGTAAAGGATTCCAAATGTTCACTCATTTCCTGACAGAAGGATTGGACAACTCCTTAAACTGAAACTGTTATCTGGTTCTAGATTTCCCCACTAAGGGAAACATTGTTTTGGTAAAAGTGCAGCAAATTCCTCTCTAAACTTGTGTTTAGATTGCTTCTCGTTCTTTTAAATTCCATTGAATATAGACCCATGCAATTCAACCTTTTCTCAGAGATCCAGGTAATCTGCCTCTGAAGCAAATGTATCCTTCATTAAATATGGAGATGAGAACTGTGTGTACTACTTCAGGTGCTGTCAATACTATCCTAATTGTAGGTTATGTAACCCTTTTGATAAAGCTTAATATTCCATTGGAGTTCCAAAATACCAACATGGTAACTTTTGGTCCATAGTTTCTGAATCCCCAGATCCCCTTGCACTTCTATGTATGAATAATTTAGCTTTGTTATTTTTCCCCTCAGATAGGTAGATACTTTATTGATGCCAAAGGAAATTACAGTGCCTCAGTAGCATTACAAGTGCACTGATTTAAAAATATTAGAAGAGAAGTAAAAATATTACCTTAAAAATGAGATGTGCAAGATTTACAAGTTCAGTCTGATAAGATGGTAGTGCAAGAATAATCATAATATTATACAGTAAGGGGTGCTAATTCACACCATCCAGATAAGAATTGATGGTAGTTTTGCACAGGGTGTCCTCAGTAACAGGGTGTGGTAAACAGAGATTAAACAGCTTTGGTAAACAGGGGTTACTAACACGTTCCCTGATGAAGGGTCTCGGCCGGAAACGTCGGCTACTCTTTTCTCACAGATGCTGCCTGACCTGCTGAGGTCTTCCAGTGTTGTGTACGTATTCTTTGATCCACAGCATCTGCAGTTGTATTTTTGTGTTTTGAGAGGTTACTAACAGTCTGACAGGAGGGGTCATTACTTCCCGGGCTATAGGTTGACTCAAAGAGCCTAAAGGCCAAGGGTAAGAATGAGCTCATAGCCATCTTTGGAGCAGCGTAGTTGCCTCAGACCATTACTAACAGTCTGACAGGAGGGGTCATTACTTCCTGGGCTATAGGTTGACTCGAGCCTAAAGGCCAAGGGTAAGAATGAGCTCATAGCCATCTTTGGAGCAGCGTAGTTGCCTCAGACCATTACTAACAGTCTGACAGGAGGGGTCATTACTTCCCGGGCTATAGGTTGACTCGAGCCTAAAGGCCAAGGGTAAAAACAACCTCATAGCCATCTTTGGAGCAGCGTAGTTGCCTCAGACCATTACTAACAGTCTGACAGGAGGGGTCATTACTTCCCGGGCTATAGGTTGACTCGAGCCTAAAGGCCAAGGGTAAAAACAACCTCATAGCCATCTTTGGAGCAGCGTAGTTGCCTCAGACCATTACTAACAGTCTGACAGGAGGGGTCATTACTTCCTGGGCTATAGGTTGACTCGAGCCTAAAGGCCAAGGGTAAGAATGAGCTCATAGCCATCTTTGGAGCAGCGTAGTTGCCTCAGACCATTACTAACAGTCTGACAGGAGGGGTCATTACTTCCTGGGCTATAGGTTGACTCGAGCCTAAAGGCCAAGGGTAAGAATGAGCTCATAGCCATCTTTGGAGCAGCGTAGTTGCCTCAGACCATTACTAACAGTCTGACAGGAGGGGTCATTACTTCCCGGGCTATAGGTTGACTCGAGCCTAAAGGCCAAGGGTAAGAATGAGCTCATAGCCATCTTTGGAGCAGCGTAGTTGCCTCAGACCATTACTAACAGTCTGACAGGAGGGGTCATTACTTCCCGGGCTATAGGTTGACTCGAGCCTAAAGGCCAAGGGTAAGAATGAGCTCATAGCCATCTTTGGAGCAGCGTAGTTGCCTCAGACCATTACTAACAGTCTGACAGGAGGGGTCATTACTTCCCGGGCTATAGGTTGACTCGAGCCTAAAGGCCAAGGGTAAGAATGAGCTCATAGCCATCTTTGGAGCAGCGTAGTTGCCTCAGACCATTACTAACAGTCTGACAGGAGGGGTCATTACTTCCTGGGCTATAGGTTGACTCGAGCCTAAAGGCCAAGGGTAAGAATGAGCTCATAGCCATCTTTGGAGCAGCGTAGTTGCCTCAGACCATTACTAACAGTCTGACAGGAGGGGTCATTACTTCCCGGGCTATAGGTTGACTCGAGCCTAAAGGCCAAGGGTAAGAATGAGCTCATAGCCATCTTTGGAGCAGCGTAGTTGCCTCAGACCATTACTAACAGTCTGACAGGAGGGGTCATTACTTCCCGGGCTATAGGTTGACTCGAGCCTAAAGGCCAAGGGTAAGAATGAGCTCATAGCCATCTTTGGAGCAGCGTAGTTGCCTCAGACCATTACTAACAGTCTGACAGGAGGGGTCATTACTTCCCGGGCTATAGGTTGACTCGAGCCTAAAGGCCAAGGGTAAGAATGAGCTCATAGCCATCTTTGGAGCAGCGTAGTTGCCTCAGACCATTACTAACAGTCTGACAGGAGGGGTCATTACTTCCCGGGCTATAGGTTGACTCGAGCCTAAAGGCCAAGGGTAAGAATGAGCTCATAGCCATCTTTGGAGCAGCGTAGTTGCCTCAGACCATTACTAAAAGTGCTCCTCTGTTCAGCCAAGGTGGCATGCGTAGGGTGAGAAACGTTGTCCAAAATTACCAGGATTTTCTGTGGCATCCTTTGTTCTACCACAGCCTCCAGTGAGTCCAGTTTGATTCCTAGAACAGAGCCAGCCTTTCTTTATTGAGCCTGCTGGCATCACCCATGTTGATGCCATTGTCCCAGCACACCACCATGTAGAAAATTGTACTGGCGACAACAGACTGGTAGAACACTCGAGTCTGACTTCCAGGTACACCCCCAGGCGCTTGTAGGTCCTCATCACATCCACATCCTCACCATCAATGGTAACAGGGAGCAGTGCAGGTTTAGTCTTCATCATCGCCTGCTTTGTCTTACTGACCACATTTTCCTGTCTGGTACTCCATCTGCCAACTTCTTGCCCTTTCAGTTATCCTTTCTATATCCTCCTCCAACTTGTTAGCCAGTACGGTTTTTTAAAAGTATTGAACCAGTAACAAGCAGCATAGAAACAGGTACAGAATGTGACCTTGAGAGCTGTGGAAAGAAAATGCTGGTGGAAAGAATATAATGAATGATGTTGCAAAGGGATGGAATGGGCTGAGATCTTCGAAGGGTCCTGTAGGTGGAAATTTTGAGACTGCAGATATGTCAAGGTTAGAGATGGCATTACTGAAGTCTCTGATTTGAAGAGTGTTATCAGATAAATCAGCCCAGAAGGAGTGCTTGTGTACAGGATTAGCTGATATAAGAGTGATTCAATATGTGAATTTCAGGATTTTGCTGGCTTCATTGGACAACTACTTGCTAATGTAACAACCTCCATTGTGCAGCGTGGAACTGACTTGTACATAGGGTCAAGGCCTGCTTTTCGATGGAAGAACGGTGTGATGTTTCTGGTGACCTTTATGCTTCATTACTCAGAGAATGGAGAATAGATCCAGCTGGATCTATTTTTTCCTCTCCCTCAGTCTCTTGCAGTTTGTCATGTATTTTTATATTTTGTGTTTGCTCACAAGATATAGATGTCCTGGACAATGCCTGCCATTTTATTGTTCATCCTAAATTGCCTCTGAAGTGAAAAAGTCCACCTCATGGGGAGGGCATGGAGTTGCATCGCTCCAGGCCAGATACATTTTATTCCTTGAAGGACCTTTGTTCCTATAAATAAATATTCTACAAATGCAGTCTAAATTGCCACCTAGGGAGTTCCACAAAGATTCTAGTGACCATTGTTGACCTCCAGGATCTGAGGGCAGACCAAGAAAGATTAGTCCTTTGTACGCCACCAAAGCAAAAATGAACGCACATCAAAACGATAAGATTACGCCTACAACCCTGGTATTTTTAAGTTGCTGATCAACATTTCTGATACTTTCTCAGCTCCAGTTGAGAGACAAATAATCAGGAAATCCTAACGTTGGGTGCTGTCTTCATGATACTATGTATTCTCTAGGATTACATGCATTTCCATGGATGCTCCAGTTTCCCCTGACATCCCAAAGACATACTGATAGGTTAATTACCAATTGAAAATGACAGTAATCCTAGTGTAGGTGAGAGGCAAATGAATCAAAGAATGGAAGGGTGAATAAGAGGGAATGGGTAGCTGGGGCTTAGTGAAATAAGAAGATGATTGACATTGCTGGCCTGACAGCTGACAAGATCTGGATGGCTATTTTTTAATATGGTAGTAAATAAACAGTTTTTGATCCTATATTTTTGTTTTTTTCTTCAATCACGTCTAGATGATATTACTATATTGGTATGTACGTCAGGGTGTAATTATATACTTTGCATGGATTTCATCGAGTAAACTGTACACGCGGATCTCTGTGCAATATATCTGTTCTGCAGGATTAATGGCCATGGTGAATTCTTTGAACGTGTCACTCTTGACAGAAACAAATTGATTGGCGTAATTAATGCAGTTCATTCACTAACAAACAACAGAAATCATTAATTGTTGCATTAGGAAAGGAGCCAAAAATTGCTGCTGTAATGGTCAGTACTCTCCTGGAACTGTTTTGTATCTGCTAAATGGTTGATAAAGGAAATGAATTTAACATCATGTTAAAGCAATTTCAAGGCTTTGTTCTTGTTTAGGTAATGTTTATGCTTGCAGTTACATGCAGAATCACTTATTTAAAGAAAGACGCAGTGTTAGTTATAATGTTCAACTGAAGTGGTGCAACGCTGACCGTCTGACTTCTCTGTGGTAATGGGAGTTCTGACACTCTTCCCAAAGGTCAACACAGGATCAGGGGCACACAGACACTGGCTGCATTTGATTAGATATCAGTGTAGTAGGGTCAAACACAAAACAAGTCAAAGGTAATAACTTACAAGACGTATGGTCGGTAAGAATTCCGCTTTATTTGATGAAGTTTATTAATATTATTAGACACGTTTCAAAGCATTTCAAATTTTATTGCTTAAAACAGTTTATGTTGCATTCCCTGGAGTGTAGAAGAATGAGGGAGATTTGATAGAGGTGTATAAGATTATAATGGGTATAGGTAGAGTGAATGCAAGCAGGCTTTTCCATTGAGGCTAGGAGAGAAAAAAACCAGAGGACATGGGTTAAGGGTGAAGGGGGAAAAGTTTAAAGGGAACTTTGGAGGGGCTTCTTCACACAGAGAGTGGTGGGAGTGTGGAATGAGCTGCCAGATGAGTGGTAAATGTGGGCTCACTTTTAACATTTAAGAAAAACTTGGACAGGTACATGGATGAGAGTCGTATGGAGGGATATGGTCCAGGTGCAGGTCAGTGGGACCAGGCATAAAAATAGTTCAGCACAGCCAAGAAGGGCTAAGTGGCCTCTTTCTCTTCTGTAATGTTCTATGGTTCTCCCTTTGTGTTCTGCTCTGTTTCAAGTGTACAGTTCTGCCAGTTCTCCTGTTTCTAGGCACATAAAGACCAGCAGTGCTTAGCCTGCATTGTGTGTCCTCCTTCAACAATGTGAAGCTGGTAAAAGTTTTATACCATTTTTTCCTCTTGTGTTTATTTTCATCTTCAATTATCTCTTGTAGTATCCAGAAGGGATCTAGAAGTGTGAATACCAAACAAACTTTGCTATAAGAAGCCTCCATTATGATGTGTGGAAGGTAGCAGATCAATGAGGAATCGTCATTAACAAGTGTGTAGTAAATAAGTCTGCCCAGCCAAACTTCAGTGTTACTTATCATCACCCTCCCTCTTAGCAGAATGTGCATGATATTCCATGAAGCCACACTACATTAATGAACGTAGACATGTGAATTTTTAAATACACAATCCATTAATGAATGAATACATGTCAATTTTGCAGTTCCTGCAAATGTTGGAAACCCAGAGGAACATGTGCAAAATGCTGGAGGAACTTGGCAGATTAGGCAGTGTTATGTCTTCCCTGAATTGGATTGTTATTTTATTTCTGATTACTAGCTCTTACTGCTTACTTGAGGGTACCCAACTGTTGTTGTTTGCTTACTATCACATTGTTAAGTGATTGGCTTTCATCATCAGGGTGGCCATTTTATATCATTTGTATATTTCAGTCAGTTGTTGGAAGTCAAGGGAGTTTTGTGCAGTGTTTGAATCTTCTTTTTGTTACTGTAAGTTTCAGGGGGAGAAGTACTGTATTTTTACATTATTCTGTTATAGATAATGCTTGATCTGCTGTTCCTCCAGCATTTTGTGTGTGAATTTTTACTTGTAAGCCAGCAAAGCTTTGAAGCTGGGTAAACTTTGGTATCCATTAATGTTAACTTAGTTAAGATCTTGTCCTGCCTCTGTTTTCAGCTTTATGTTCTTCCTTTTAGTTCATTTTAATGTCTGCATGGCTCTTGTGGTGCCTGATGTATTCCCCTTTATTTAATGTTTAATTTACCTGCTTTTCTGTCTTCCATATTAACTTTCATTTCCCCTTTTTACATGTGCTTCTTTCTCTTTCTGTTTCCATTAGGCTTTATTCATTTGACTTTAAAATGTTAACTAGTTTCTTCTGTGGCATCACGTGTACCTTTTCCATGGGAGGTGTATGTGGCTGGGTAAGACTTGATTCCACCTGCCTTATTCACTGTACAGATCTGCATGCTGGATTTTGTGATGGAAAGATGGTCCATCTGCTGAGACACTTTTCCTTTTTCTGAGATATAATGGGACAGTTCAGTTAAGCATTATAGCCTTACAATAACCACATATACTTAGCAACACAATGCTCACTCAGCTCTGCTATACTGTATGAAAACAGACGATCTGGTTAATATAAATTAGTCTCAAGTACTTCAATGTTTACGTGTTTGCTACATAAGTTCAGCATCATTAGTTGTTCCCGTAGGTGGCTTCCTCATCCCCTCATTTAGTGTGAAATGTTATGGTCCATGATTCTCTTACCTGTATATCTTGCCCAGAACAGCTAGGTTAATTAATGGTGTTAACTAAATCGTGTTCCTATGTGGTCGACTGTCTTTTTGCAGGGCAAGTCAATTGCAAATCCAAAATAATTGGAGTACATGAAAAATATGCCACTTGAATGGATACTCATCCATTATTATTGGTGAATGTTCCATTGATACATCCTTACTATAGGATCTAAATCTTGAAATTTCCTAACATTGTATTACCATTCACTTCTTGTACCAGTTACAGACTACTAATAAATATTGGTCTTGCCAGTGACAGTCCTGTCCCAGAAACAGACATGCTACTATTTCCTTGTGTGGATAAATTCCAAGCACTGTATCAATGATTACTGTTCAGTGATGGCAAATTCTGCCTGGATACCAAATGTAAGTGTCTCAACTCAATCAGGTGAATGTGAAATGCAGCTCTATTGACTTGTGTAATTTCTCTTGATCGATGGGAACAAAAATCTATTTTAAATGACGTATTGGGAGCAATTTTGAATCGGGAGCAAGTTACAGCTTGTGATTCAGCTGGGAGCTCAGAGAATTCAACCGTGTAGGTAGGATTTAAGCCTACCTGGTCAATACCTGTGGAGGAGGGGGAACTGCGCAGGCGCAAGTGACGTCAGCGTCGAGCGCGCACTTTAAAAGGCAGGACTTCTTTTCAGAGCGGGCAGCGGAGTCCGTGGAAGCAGAGTCCTGGGCTTTGGCTAAGTGGGCTTCGGCGTAAGGGGACTTCGGTAAGCTTGTGTGATTGCTCGCTGAGGGGAAGAAGGTCACTAGGTGCTTTTTAGACTTATTCTATTAATCCAGTTCAGGTATGGGGGAGACAGTCAGAGCAGTGGTGTGCTCCGTATGCAGTATGTGGGAGGTCAGGGTCAACACAGTTGGCCCTGATGACCACACCTGCAAGAGGTGCGTCCAGCTGCAGCTCCTATCAGCCTGAGTTAGGGAGTTGGAGCTGGAGCTGGATGAACTACGGATCATTCGGGAGGTGGAGGCAGAGATAGATAGGAGTTATCAGGAGGTAGTCACACCGAAAATCCAAGAAGTAGGCAGATGGGTGACGGTCCAGAGAGGCAGGGGGAGCAGGCAGAGAGAGCAGAGCACCCCTGCGGCCATTCCCATTAACAATAAGTATACCGTACTGGATACTGTTGATGGGGATGACCTACCAGGAATGAGTTGTAGTGGTCCTGCCTCTGGCACAGAGGTTGAACCATCAACTAGAAAGGGGAGGAGGGAAGAGAAGAGAGCGATAGTTTTAGGGGATTCTATAGTTAGGGGGGCAGATAGGAGATTTTGTGGGGCAGATCAGGAGTCTCGGATGGTATGTTGCCTCCCTGGTGCCAGGGTCCGGGACATCTCAGATCAGGTGCAGGCTATTCTTGAGAGTGAGGGCATGAACCCAGATGTAGTGGTCCATGTAGGGACCAATGATGTAGGTAAGGTGAGTGAGGGGGTCCTGCTTAGAGAGTTCAGGGAGTTAGGAGTGAAGCTGAAAGGCAGGACCTCCAGGGTGACAATCTCGGGATTGCTACCTGTGCCACGTGCGAGTGAGGCGAAGAATAGAATGATTATGCACATTAATACGAGGCTGAGAGCATGGTGCAGGAAGGAAGGGTTCAGGTTTTTGGATAATTGGTCTTTGTTCCAGGGACATTGGGATCTGTTTCGAAGGGATGGTCTACATCTGAACCGGAGGGGTACTAACATTCTTGCAGGAGTGTTTGCCAGTGCTGCTCGGGGGGGTTTAAACTAGATGTGCAGGGGGCAGGGATCCAGATCCAGAGGGTTGGTCAGAAGGAGCATGGGGTTAAATGTGTAGAAGGTTTGGGTGATCTTGAGAAGGTCATCAAAATTCAGGGTGCAATTTGCCCGATGGAAGTTCAAGGAGCTGGGTTAGGTACAGTAGACAGTGTTTTAAGCAAAGAGAGGAGGAATGGGCTAAGAATTCTATACTTGAATGCGCGTAGTGTCAGAAATAAGACAGATGAGCTTGAAGCTCAGATGAAAATGGGGAACTACGATATTGTTGGGATAACGGAGACATGGCTGCAAGGGGATCAGGCCTGGGAATTGAGTGTACCAGGGTATACGGGCTATCGTAGAGACAGAAATATGGGAAGAGGGGGTGGGGTGGCCCTGTTGGTGAGGAATGAGATTCAGTCCTTAGCAAGAGGTGACTTGGGAACAGGGGAAGTAGAGTCTGTGTGGATTGAGCTGAGGAACAGTAAGGGTAAAAAGACCCTAATGGGTGTTGTGTACAGGCCCCCAAACAGTAGCGTGGATATTGGGTACAAGTTGATTAGGGAGTTAACATTGGCATGTGCTAAAGGTAATGCAGTCATTATGGGAGATTTCAACATGCAGGTGGACTGGGAGAATCAGGTAGGTGCTGGACCCCAGGATAGGGAGTTTGTGGAGTGTCTAAGGGATGTATTTTTGGAACAGCTTGTGCTTGAGCCAACCAGGAACGAGGCTATTTTGGACTTGTTGATGTGTAATGAACAGGAATTGATGTGATCTTGAAGTAAATGAGCCATTAGGAAGTAGTGATCATAACATGATAAGTTTTTATCTACAATTTGAGAGGGATAAGGGCAGATCAGAGGTGTCAGTGTTGCAATTAAATAAAGGAGACTACGGAGCCATGAGGGAAGAGCTGGCCAAAGTTAAATGGGCGGATGCCCTGGCAGGAAAGACAGTGGATCAGCAGTGGCAGATATTCTTGGGCATAATACAAAAGATGCAAAAGCAGTTCATTCCAATGAGAAGGAAGGATTCAAAGACGGGGAAGGGGCCGCAGTGGTTGACAAAGGAAGTCAGAGATTGTATAGCATTAAAGAAAAAGAAGTATGACAGGGCTAAGATGAGTGGGAATACAGATGATTGGGAAAGTTTTAAGCAACAGCAGATCTTAACTAAAAAAGCAATACGGAGAGAAAAAATCAGGTATGAGCTCAGTCTAGCCAGGAATATAAAAGGGGATAGCAAAAGCTTTTTTAGTTATGTGAAGAGAAAGAAGATAGTTAAGAACAATTTTGGCCCCTTGAAGAATGAATTGGGAGAAATTGTTATGGGAAACAGGGAAATGGCAACAGAATTTAGTGCGTACTTTAGATCTGTCTTCACCAGAGAGGACACAAGCAATCTCCCAGATGTATGGATGGGCCAGGGTCATAAGATATCAGAGGAATTGAGACAGATTGACATTAGACTGGTAGGACTGAAGGCTAATAAATCCCCGGGTCCAGATGGTCTGCATCCGAGGGTTCTAAAAGAGGTGGCTCAAGAAATTGCGGATGCATTGGTAATCATTTTCCAATGTTCCTTAGATTCAGGATCAGTTCCTGAAGATTGGAGAGTGGCTAATGTTATCCCACTTTTCAAGAAGGGAGGGAAGGAGAAAACGGAGAACTATCGCCCTGTTAGCCTAACGTCAGTCGTGGGGAAGATGCTTGAGTCCATTATTAAGGACGAAATAGTGGCACATCTTGATGGCAGAAATAGGATTAGGCCGAGCCAGCATGGATTTACCAAGGGCAAATCATGCCTGACTAATCTGTTGGAGTTTTTTGCGGGTGTAATAAGGATGTTAGACGAGGGTAAGCCAGTGGATGTTGTGTACCTAGATTTTCAGAAGGCATTCGATAAGATGCCACATAGGAGATTGGTGAGTAAAATCAGAGCTCATGGCATTGGGGGCAGGGTTTCAACATGGATAGAAAACTGGTTGGCAGATAGAAAGCAAAGGGTAGCAGTGAATGGGTGTTTCTCGGACTGGCTGGAGGTGACTAGTGGGGTACCACAGGGCTCTGTATTGGGACCACAGCTCTTTACGATTTATGTCAACGATTTAGATGAGGGCATTGAAAACTATATCAGCAAGTTTGCTGACGATACTAAACTGGGTGGCAGTGTGACATGCGAAGAGGACGTTGGGAGAATACAGGGAGACCTGGATAGGCTGGGTGAGTGGGCAGATACTTGGCAGATGTCATTCAATGTGAATAAATGTGAAGTTATCCACTTTGGAAGCTGGAACAAGAGGGCAGAGTATTGTCTGAACGGTGTAGAGTTAGGTAAGGGAGAGATGTAAAGAGACCTAGGAGTCCTAGTTCACCAGTCAATGAAGGTGAATGAGAAAGTGCAACAGGCAGTGAAGAGGGCAAATGGAATGTTGGCCTTTGTTACAAGGGGAATTGAGTACAAGAGCAAGGATGTCCTTTTGCATTTGTACAGGGCCCTGGTGAGACCACATCTGGAATATTGTGTACAGTTTTGGTCTCCAGGTTTAAGGAAGGGCATTCTGGCAATTGAGGAAGTGCAGCGTAGATTCACTAGGTTGATTCCTGGGATGGCAGGGCTGTCTTACGCAGAGAGATTGGAGAGATTGGGCTTGTACACGCTGGAATTGAGGAGATTGAGAGGGGATCTGATTGAAACGTTTAAGATAATTAAAGGATTTGATAGGATTGAGGCAGAAAATATGTTCCAGATGTTGGGAGAGTCCAGTACCAGGGGGCATAGATTGAGAATAAGAGGTCTGTTATTTAAAACAGAGTTGAGGAAGAGCTTCTTCTCCCAGAGAGTTGTGGAGGTGTGGAATGCACTGCCTCGGAAGACGGTGGAGGCCAATTCTCTGGATGCTTTCCAGAAGGAGCTAGATAGATATCTGATGGATAGGGGAATCAAGGGATATGGAGACAAGGCAGGGTCTGGGTATTGATAGTAAATGATCAGCCATGATCTCAGAATGGCGGTGCCGACTCGAGGGGCCGAATGGTCTACTTATGCACCTATTGTCTATTGTCTATTGTCTATCAGATTTGTGTGAACTTCTACCTACGCCAGACTGTGAAATGGATTATTACACAGCAGCAATTTTGCTCAGAATTTAAAGTCCAGTATATACAGTTACACTTTGTTTTTGATAGGGAAATCTAATGAAGATTGATGCTTTCCACTGTGCCCAGTTATGAACGGCGTATCAGTATGTAATCTATGCTGCTATACAATATTTTATGTGAAATGGGAATTAGATCATAAGACTATAAGACATAGGAACAGAATTAGGCCAATTGAACCATTGAGTCGGCCCTGCCATTCAATCACGGCTGAATTATTATTCTTCTCACCCTTTTAAAACTTAAAACATAAGTTAAAATTCACTTTCTGCACTGCAGCAGTTTCAGAATTAGTTCCGGAGTAACGTTGTTAGCACAGTGTTTATTACCCATCCTGAGAAGTGATGTAGAATGTTTGTTGATAGAACTCTTGTAGTCATCTGATATCCTAATGCTTTCCCTTCATGTGGAATGCATGTTCTGTCAATAATATGTAATTAATATGTAGATGTTTACAGGGGACTCAGTCCAGTACCAGATGATGAAGTGTTACACATGTATGATGGAACCCAGCATGTTCCTCTACTTCGAATGAGTGACTTCTATGGCAAGGTAACTTTTCTTTTCAGTATTTGCTTATATAATGATAAATACTCAATGTGTTGTAAATTGCAAATACAGCGTTAAGAAGAAGCTCTTTGAGTTTGAGATATGCATTTAAAAGGTCAATGAGGAATTGGAGAGAAGGCGAGAACTGTTCATTGGTGAGCAGGATGAGAAACTTAGATGATCTGCCAATTTGATGAAGTTGAGAGTGGTGTGAGCTGGAGGTCTAGGAGCAGGCTGTTTGTCTTAAGGTTCTGGCAAAGACACACAGAATTCCATTTGTTTTCATTGATCAGCTGTGCTTTCAGATCTTATCCAAGAGAAATCATTGTCAGGGTAGCACAGGCTACTCTGATGATGATGGCTGGTTCTTGGCTTGTGAAGTTCTAGAGGGAAGAAAGGTCCCCAGGGGCGACAGCACGATGGTTGGTGACTGTAGAGGCCAGTTCTAGATGTGCAGACTCTGGTGCAGTAGGGACACGGGAACAGCTGGGATGCAGCGCTTGGGTCACAGGATCCTTCCTGCGTCTCCTCTTCATCAGATGCTCTTCTGAATTCTTCAAAATTCTTGGCTGCTCCATGGATCAGTGTTCCCCAGCGGTCTGTTTCAAGTCCGCTGCTGACACTCGTTGACCTCAATATTTGCCTGAGAGAGCTGCTGCTTAAGTTGGTCTTTGTACCTCTTGCATGGAGAACCACAACCTCTCTTGCCCTGAGAAAGTTCTCTGTAGAGTACTGCTTTGTAGAGTACCTGGAGTTGTGTGTGTTAGACACGTGGCCTGGCCAGCGGAGTTACCTGAGAGCAAAGTGGCTTCGATGCTTGGAAGTTGAGCTTGTCCAGGACCTGGTTGTTGGAGATGCGATCCTGCCAGTCGATACCCATCATGGAGCAGAGGCAGCGCTGAGGGAAGCGCTCAAGCAACCGGATTTGCTTGTGGTACAAGACCCAGGCTTCAGAGCCGTACAGCAGTGTTGTGACAATGGCACCACTGTATACCTGGATTTGGTGGACAAATGCAGCTGCTAGTCCTTCCACACACATTTCTGGAGACACTGTCGGCTCTAGTGAGTCGATAGGCAACGTCCCTTACAATGGTAGCCTCACAGATGACGCTGGCCAGGTGGGGTAACTTCTCCACCTTGGTGAAAGGGGGGGCATCAATGGTGATACGAGGTGTGTTTATAAACACCACGAGGGGCCTTCTGATGGAGGATCATTGTTTTCTTCAGATGGACGGTTAACCCAAAAGCTCCTGCAGTCTTGGCAAGCTGAGTGCCTGCAGCCTGTAGTGCATCCTCGTGAAGAGCACAGTCATCCACGTATGGCAGCTCTAGAATGGCCTCTTGCAAGGCTTTTGTTCGGGCGAGAGGACGGCAGGGGTTGCAGATATTTCTGTCAGTGCGGAACTGAATGCAGATGCTCTCAAAGGTGGGCTCTTTTACTTCCCGTAGCATTGTACTGAAAAAGATGCAAAGACTGTTGGTGCCAAAACCCAGCCTCGCTTCGTGCCGGTACTGCTGGGGAATGGCTCAGAGAGGTTGCCCATGTGTTTAACCTGATGCTTTGGCCTCATGGAGCTGCTGCAGGACGGGGAGGAATTTCAGGGGATGGCTGAGCTTCGGAAAAATCTTCCAGAGACTATTGAGGCTGGCTGCATCGAAAGCCTCAGTCAGGTCAATGAGTGTTGCATACAGTCCCATGTTCTGTTCACAACACTTCTCCTGTATCTGGCGCAGGACAAAGATCATGTCGGACGTGCGCCGGTTCAGTCAGAATCTGCACTGACTCTCTGTGAGGTTGCATTCGGCAGTGTTAGACATGATTCTGTCCACGAGAGTTCTGGTGAGAATCTTCCTGACAGTGGACGGTAGGTTATGCCTGTGTAGTTTATGTAGTCTGATTTCTCCCCTTGGTTCTTGTGCAGCGAGACCATTTCAGTGTTGCGTAGGTCATTTGGGACTGAACCTTTCTTCCAGCAGCTCACTCAGTAGAATGTCTGCACCCATTTTGTACCCATTTTTCCGCTGGGACTGAGGCATTATGGCATTTCAGCTTGGAAATAGCGGCTTTAATTTTGTCCAAAGCTGGCTGGCCATCAAGCTTAAGCCTGACATCATACTGGGGCTTCATTTCAATGGATGCTTCTTGTACTTGATCATTATCCCTGTCCATCGCCTGACGATGGTTTTCTTGTTTGTCAGCAGGCTGGAGCACTCAGATGAGCATAGAGGGGTGTGAATCTGATGGGTTGGATCATACACTACACAACGTGATTCGTAGAAGGCTCGAGTGTTGCCAGAGTCTGCATAGTGCTGTGTTCATTCTGCTCGGGCAGTCCACCGTAGAGAAGGCCCAGGTGCTGCACACAGCTCTGTGTTCTGCCTTGGCCGCTTGGTCCTCAGGACTAGGCAGTATCACTTGATGGGAGAAGAGTTTTTTTCTGGAACAGATTCTGGATTTCAGCATTGTTTTCATCAAACCAGTCAGTCCTTGTTTCTTCATAAGGAGTACCCAACTACTTCGACAGCCCCAGATTGGATAGCAGTCTTCATGTGCTCCCATTTCTTTCCTGTGTCGGAGTTTGAGCTTGGGGTGCCCTTGCTATCCAGGTTCTCCCTTAGCTTGATCTGGAATACATCTCAGTGGCCAAAGAGCTTATCCACCGTGGTCCCTTTTCCCTTATAGTTGGCTTGATAGCCAGTCTGACTTTTGCCCTGACAGGTGAGTCCTGGGCTGGAAGTGCTACTCACTTAAAGAGGGTGAAGTGTCTCCCATGCCCTCTCCTTTCCAAGTACGGTGATTGCCTCAGGACCACTGTTTGGCTTGCCATACAGGAGGTCACTCACATGTGGCCTCTCCTACACTGCTGTTCCCATAGCAACGCCTGGTTCTTCCTGATTCTGCTATATTGTGGTGTGAGTGAGGGTCCAGCGATATAACTGGGCGGGTAGCCTGGGCTCATCAGCTTTGGTTGGCAGTCGGCTTAGTAGAAGGACAACTGCGATTCCAAACCCAACTAGATGGGACTCGTTAGCCTTGCTGGGCAGTCCGTCTAAGAGAAAGAAAATCTGATACTCAACCTACAGCCATCCGGTTGCCACAGTTGTTACAGCTCACTGTGCCACTGTGGAAAAACCTCTGGCCTAAAGAGTGGAGTTGGTCTGCGCACAGCAAACCTCACTATAAACCTACACAGCGCAGGCAGGAAGGAAAGTCCTACAGTGATGGAGATGGGGTGAAACAAGAGGTATTAGCTGAGACTCAACTGAGTCGCAGTCTCAACTCTGCATGTAGGCGGCTCGGACCCATGTGTTGTCTGTCTGTTGACCTGAGGCAACAACAGCATTCGGCAGCCCTCTGAGTGACCAAGCTGCCCTCTTCAGTGATAGAACTGCTCCTTCCAGATGGAGACGCTAGGAAAGTTGGTCCAAAAAAGCATCTCACTCAAGTGGTACAAAAAAGGAAAATAAATCAAAGAAGTCAACACATCTCAGAATCACATTCTGGAATGTACGGACAATGCAGGACTCTACAGGGGTGACTGATCACAAAGATGCTCAGCGTTTGTGCGATGAGAGCTAGCTCAGCTGGACATTGACGTTGCTGCTATAAGCGAAGTACATTTTGTAGATCAAGAATCTTTGATAGAGCTTGGTGCAAGCCGCACTCTCTTCTGATCAGGCAGAAGCAGCAATGAGAACAGACTCTCAGGGATAGGCTTCATGGAGAAAAAAGTTAGATATAACAGGACTTGACAGGATAAATTTATTCAATCCTAAAAATTTATGAAATTGAAACTATATTCGTATTGTATGTTTAACTATTGGATTTATCATTTGTTTATTCAATTTATTAAATGCAAAGGGAAGCGCAGCTCCTAAAATAGAAGCCAGTGAAAACCCCTGTGCAGACTCCCGCTCAAGGTTCATACATCCTGGACATTCAGTTTCATCCAACTCTTGTGTCCAAAACGTTCAACATTGAATATTAATAATAATAAACTTGGTAAGATTTGGCAAAGCCAAACTGCCTTCTTTTTTTGATTTCTGTAAATATTTCTTACTTAACCTGGGATTTGTATACTGCTATATACATATATATACACACAGAGACACACACACACACACACACATGCACACATATAAAGAAATTTTAGAACTAATAATATAAAAAAATATTTAGGAATAAAAATTGATACCACCTGAAATAGATACAGAAATTTAGGTAAAATAAACATCTTAATAGCATTAATCCTACCAGTCAAAGATTAGGACAGTTGGGACCATCTGGTAAACAGTTGTTTAACATGATCAATTAAAGGTAAAATATTTAACTTTAAATAGATCCTTATACTTCTTAGTAATTTTAACCCCGAAATAAGTAAGATAATCAGTAACTAATCTAAATGGTGATCGTCTATAAATTGGAACTTGCATATTTAATGTGAAAAGCAGACTCTTATCAAGATTCAATTTATAACCAGAAAATCTACTAAACTGAGCAGGTAGTGTTATTACTGCAGGAATGGATTTCTCTGGGTTAGAAATATATAATAAAAGGTCATCTGCATATAGTGATATTTTATACGTCCCATTCCCATGAATAATGCCAAATATATTAGGAGAATCACGAATAGCAATTGCCAAGAGCTCCAGGGCAATATCAAATGATAAAGGGTTTTAAGGACAGCCCTGTCTAGTACCTCGAAAAAGCCTAATAATAGTGGATCTCTGATTATTGGTAAATACAGCAGCCAAGGGTGTACGATATATCAATTGAATCCAAGATATAAATTTTGATCTAAAATTAATTTTTCAAGTATATTAAATAAATATTCCCTTTCAAGTCTGTCAAACACCTTGTTGGCATCAAGCGAAATAACACATTCTGGAGTATTAGGTGAAGTAGTGTATACAATGTTCATTAACCTCCTAACATTAAAATGTGAATAACGATTTTTAATAAATCCTGTCTGATCCTCAGAAATAATTTGAGGCAATACCTTCTCTACTCTAATTGCTAATATTTTGGAAAAGATTTTAGAATCCACATTCAACAAAGATATAGGTCTGTATGATGCACATTCAGTGAGATATTTATCTTTCATAGGAATTAAAGAAATAGATGCTTCATATAAGGATTGTGGTAACTTACCTACAAATAAAACATCTTTAAATATTCTGCATAAACAGGAAGAAATTAAATCTGAAAAAGATATTAAAAATTCATCTGTATATCCATCCGGGCCAGGTGCTTTACCAGAGTTTATTGAAAAAATTGCCTTCTTTATTTCCTCTTCAGTAATGGGTAATGCTAAACATTCATCAGCTGCTAATTTTGGAATATTTCGTTTCCTTAAAAATTCATGCACTTTGGTAGGATCATTGGGAAATTCTGATTGATATAAATTAGCATAAAATTCTTGAAAAGATTTATTAATTTCATCATGATTAACCATCAAAATACCATTTATTAATCTGATGTTTCGCCAAAGCTGCTTTCAATTAGTTAGCCAACAATTTTCCCGATTTATCACCATATCTATAAAATAGACTCCTAGTTTTAAGTAATTGGTTTTTGATCGGGGTTGTTAATAATAAACTATGTTGCATCTGAAGTTCAGCTCTCCCTTTATAAAGCTCCAAATTTGGAGCAATAGAATATTTTTTATTGATTTCTTTAATCTTATCAACCAATATACATATCTCACTATTAATTCATTTTCTCAATCCTGCAGAGTATGAAATAATTTGTCCATGGATATATACTTTAAAAGTATCCCATAATATCCCACTGGAAATTTCTTCTGTTGAATTAGATGAAAAGAAAAATGCAATCTGATCTGTAATGAAATTAACAAAATGTAGATCCTGAAGCAAAATGGAACTGAACCACCATTGTCTGGTACTAAAAGTTACATCACTAAATTTAATTGATAATTTCAAAGGTGTATGATCAGAAATGGCAATTGCATCATACTCATAGGTAGTGACAGATGAAACTAATCGAGAACCATAAAGAAACACTACCTGTAGCCAAAACATTATGAAAGAATGCTAAACACAAGCTAAGTGAAAATACAACCTTTTGTAGATCATTTTAAAAATCAAGGTCTTAAAAAATGAAACAGAGTACAATCTTCCAAATAATTAATCACCAAATCAAAATCTTAATAATTTTCTAAAACAAGCAATTAAAAATAAAAATGTTGAATAATAAAGGAAAAGGAAGAGAACTTTAACATAAAACAGACAAAGCAAAACAAAGTATCCAAAACATCAGCCCAAGGGCAAGGCTGCACGAATTTAAAATGTCTGAATCTATAAGCTGATTATTAACAAATAAACCCGGTATATACAAACATTAAGAAACAGAAAATTGATTAAACATCTGAGCTCAAACAATGCTCTGTGAGAAATCGTTTTGCATTGTCCACTGATTTAAACCATTTAAACGATTTATCGGGTAAGACCACTCTTAAGCAGGCAGGGTACAGCAAAGCTGGTCGAAGGTTCCTTTGATATAATTCCGACATCACCACTTTAAAACGCAATCTTTCTTGCATTACCTCGGGACAATAATCTTCAACCAAACGAAACTTAAGATTTTGATGTTCAATAATTCCTTTGTGACGAGTAATTCGAATTAAGTGCTCCTTAGTACTCACATAGTGAAATTGAAGATTTACGTGATGTGGTTTTAACTCTCTCAATGGTTTTGGCTTTAACAACCTCTACACGCAATCGAGTACTGGAGGAGAGGTAAAAACCTCCAAACTAAAACCTTCCATTAAGAGTCGAGAGAAAAATTCAGTCGGGTTCCCGCTCTCAACGTATTCACTGAGTCCTATTATTCAGAAATTCTGTCTGCGACTGCAACTCTCCGAATCAATAATCTTGGCTTTATACTGCTCCAATGTATGAGTAGTCGAATTTAATTTCTTTTCAAAAGAATTCATTCTGGAATCTCTCTGATTACCAGCTTCAGTAAGTTCAGAAATTTGCTGTTGTTGTTTTTCGTTCTCTTTTTCAAAGGCTCTCAGTTTAACTTTGTTCTCCTTCAACATTACTTCCAGTGCAGTGAATCTTTTGTCAAGTTTTTCATCCAATTTTTCGTCCAATAAATTGGAAATAGCTTATAAAGTAAATCGAGGCTGTTTCGGCCGATCTTATTTCTTCTGCTTTCCGTTACCAGTTTCTTTGCCTTCAACTAAAGACTTTCTTGCTCTGGATGTCATTTCTGTTGATTAAACTTCAGAATTCAAACATATAAAGACTTAAAAGACACTTTGATATATATAATAAAAGGGTGATTAGGAAATTGAAAAATGATCGGAGCAGAGCCAAAAATGTGACCTACTCCATCTAACGCCACCAAGAGAGTCCCCTTTGGCATGAGAACTAGCTCGGCTGGACATTGACACTGCCGCTATAAGCGAAGTACATTTTGTGGATAAAGAATCTTTGATAGAGCTTGGTGCAAGCCGCACTCTCTTCTGGTCAGGCAGAAGCAGCAATGAGAACAGACTCTCAGGGATAGGCTTCATGGAGAAATACACCATTGTCAATAAGCTTCAAAGCCTACCGGTCAGACAATCACATTCACTTGTGTCCCCGTGGCTCCTGCTGCAAGACAACCAATTTGTCACCTTTGTAAATGTCCATGCCTGAACACTGCAAGCAGTCCCTGCTGTTAAAGAGGCATTCCAGGGGAGCTGAATTCCCTCCTATTGGAAACATAGAAGGGAGACAAGATCATTGTCCTAGGCGACTTCAGTGCCAGGGTGTGTAGAGATGTCTTGGTATGTCCGGGAATTAGAGGTCATCATGGTGTCAGAAACAGTAATACAATGGGAGGCTGTTTCTGGAGCTCTGCACAAAATTTGGCCTGCGGATAACAAATACACAGTTTCAACAGAAAATCAGGTTTGAGACAACCCAGAGACATCCCCAGTTGAAACACTGACACTGTTTGGATGACATCCTGGTGCACCAAATGGATAAAGCAGATGTTCTTAATAGCAGGGTCATGCTGGGTGCAGACTGTTATACGGATTACAGACTGGTTAGGAATGACTACTCTATAACAAGCGATAATGCATTTTGAATTTTTGTTTTAATTCTATATGATTAATTTTTAAACAATATCTAGACTGATTTGGGACAAAAAATGGGGGGGGGGAAATTAGTTGATTAATATACTGCATTAAATGGTTATTAGTATAAAGACTATGCTGATCCAATGAAGAGATATACTCTTAGGGCAGCCTGGAAATACAATCTGATCAGTTAACTTGCCATTCGACTAAAAAGCAGCTAACCTTTATTTTCCGTACATCATGTGTTTGATGCTTAAAGTAATTTTTAATTTTGGAGAGATGGAGCAATTTGTTTCAGTGTTTTAATTTCAAAAACAATGCTGTATTTTTATCAGTCTGCATTACAATCCTAAATGGAATCTCAGGAAGGATTGACACCTGATATAATAAGTGAATGACTTAGTTAACCACCTTTTAACTCGGAAACCTTTTGTCCCCATTCTGAGATATTTCTGCAGACTATTTATAGGACAAGCCTAAAAATATTTGAATATGCTTGAGATGGAACTTATATGTGTTAACAACAAACACCTACTTATTTTTTCTTTCAAGAGTACTTGTTCCTTCCCCTTTCTTAATAAAATTAACTCATTGTGCCTGACTCGGGATGTTCCAGCCTGCACAGCAGTCACTTGCTGAGACGAAGAGTCTCGGTTCAAAACGTTGACTGTGCATTTCAACAGATGCTACCCGACCGGCTAAGTTCATCCAGCTTGTTTGTAAGTGTTGATTTGACCACAGCATCTGCAGTGTACTTTGTGTTTACTGTCTGAGACTGTTGCGGCAGCTAGAGAGAATTTTGTACTACACTGTCACTACTTTGATTAGTTTATTGCCTTTCCCCTGGCTGTATGTGTACACTCAGTGGCCACTTTATTAGGTACACCTGTACACCTACTCACTGAAGTATTATCTAATCAGCCAATAATCTGGCAGAAACTCAAAGCATAAAAGCATGCAGACATGGTCAAGGGGTTCAGCTGTTGTTCAGACTAAACATCAAAATGGGAGAGAAATTTGATCTAAGTGACTTTGACTGGGATGCCAAATGGGGTGCTCAGAGTAACTCCTGGAATTTTCACACACAACAGTCTCTAGAGTTTACAGAGAAAAGCAAACAAAAAGCCAGTGAGTGGCATTCTGTGGGCAAAAACGCCTTTTTAATGAGAGAGCTTAGAGGAAAATGGTCAAACTGGTTGAAGCTGACAGGAAGACAGGAGTAACTGAAATAACCATACAGTGCTGTGCAAAAATTCAACTCTGAATGCACAACACATCAAACTTTTTGAAGTGGCTGGACTACAGCAGCAGAAGATCACGAACATAACCTCAGTGGCTATGTAATTAGGTACGTTTAAAAACCCAAGGGCTTTTAAATGTATAGTATTTCATCAAGTAAGCATAAAATTGGCATAATAGTTGTGATAAATTTACTGGATTATTGTGAACACCTTTCTGGTAGTAATCTCATGCAATGGTTTTGAGATCTTAAGCAGTTTGAAATTGTTTAGACAATAGACAATAGACAATAGGTGCAGAAGTAGACCATTCGGCCCCTCGAGTCTGCACCGCCATTCTGAGATCATGGCTGATCATTCACTATCAATACCCAGTCCCTGCCTTGTCCCCATATCCCTTGATTCCCCTATCCATCAGATATCTATCCAGCTCCTTCTTGAAAGCATCCAGAGAATTGGCCTCCACCGTCTTCCGAGGCAGTGCATTCCACACCTCCACAACTCTCTGGGAGAAGAAGCTCTTCCTCAACTCTGTTTTAAATAACTGACCTCTTATTCTCAATCCATGCCCTCTGGTACTGGACTCTCCCAACATCTGGAACATATTTCCTGCCTCAATCCTATCAAATCCTTTAATTATCTTAAACGTTTCAATCAGATCCCCTCTCAATCTCCTCAATTCCAGCGTGTACAAGCCCAATCTCTCCAATCTCTCTGCGTAAGACAGCCCTGCCATCCCAGGAATCAACCTAGTGAATCTACGCTGCACTTCCTCAATTGCCAGAATGTCCTTCCTTAAACCTGGAGACCAAAACTGTGCACAATATTCCAGGTGTGGTCTCACCAGGGCCCTGTACAAATGCAAAAGGACATCCTTGCTCTTGTACTCAATTCCCCTTGTAACAAAGGCCAACATTCCATTTGCCCTCTTCACTGCCTGTTGCACTTTCTCATTCACCCTCATTGACTGGTGAACTAGGACTCCTAGGACTCTTTGCATTTCTCCCTTACCTAACTCGACACCGTTCAGACAATACTCTGCCCTCTTGTTCCTGCTTCCAAAGTGGATAACTTCACATTTATTCACATTGAATGACATCTGCCAAGTATCTGCCCACTCACTCAGCCTATCCAAGCCTCCCTGTATTCTCCTAACGTCCTCTTCGCATGTCACACTGCCACCCAGTTTAGTATCGTCAGCAAACTTGCTGATATAGTTTTCAATGCCCTCACCTAAAAATGTCTTTTTGCTGAATAATCATATGTTAATTGCAGTGATTTACTGCATACACGATTGCTTATCACCTTTGGCAGTCACCCGGGATCAATAATAACCAACTTCAACTCCTAAAATGTGCTCTCCTTAAGCATTTCACCCCTGAAGAGGGAATAGAGGGAGTTGTGCCACGTGCAGGCAGATTGGATCAGATTGGTATCATTGTTGGTGCAGATATGGTGGGCTGAAGGGCCTCATCTTTTCCTGTACTGTTCTATTGTCTGGTTTTGTGGGTCCTGAGATGGCTACTGTGGGAACTACAGATCTGTCCACTGGGCCACTTCTGCACCAAAAGAGCTCATAATGAAGTGCCTGTATGAATTGGAAGAATTTGTGGAGATGGTGTCAGTGATATTTTTCCTGTGCCTGCTGTAGGCAGTTTGGGACTCAAAAGCATATAGACAGCAGGGTCACAGCTGCACGGAAGGCTATAAACTTTATACCAGCTCTGAGGCCCTGATCTTCTGGTACTGTACCTTATTTCTTCAATCAACACAAGGCTATGTTAGAGCATTAAATGTAGTGGAAACTTTGATCATCAATGTCTGTCTTTGCTTAAGAAGTGGTTCCTGAGATTGTGAGAAGAAGGAAATGAAGAGGGCTGAGAGATGGCATGAAGTTGCTCTAGCAGGAAAGGTAAAGGAGAATCCAAGGGCTACATAGATGGACTGTACTGAGAGGAGAATGATAGCAAGGGACAACATTGGTCCCCTTAAAGATCAGAGTTGTCACCTATGTATGGAGCCAACCGAGATGGGGCAGATATTAAATGAATTTTTTGCATCTCTATCTGCTTGGGAGATGGACACACACTATAGAAGTGAGGCAAAACAGCAGGGAGGTCATGGGCTGAATACAATTTACAGAAGAGGGGGTGTTTGAATAAGTTAGGACTTTATTCCTTAGAACGTTGAAGAATGAGAGCAAACTTGATAGAGATTTACAAAATAAAGAGATTCACCCTACCAACTCTCCAAAAACCATGTGAGCAGTTAAAATGCTCAGGGCTGTTGGTGAGCCTTGTCGCTCCAACTGTGCCTGATTTTGAACCTGATTCATTAAGCAAAGCAGCTAAGTAACTTAAAGAATAATAATGAGATTAGCTTCAGATAATGCTTCTGCTCAGGTTCAAGCAGGGAAACCAGTTGTGCTGAGGTAACAGCAAGATGTTGCTGGCCATCCATGCATGAGAAGATGAAAAGACCATGCAGACTATACTAATTGACAGCTACCAATGTTGGTCTCAATAGCTGAATGCTCTTAATGACCCCGTGTCCCACTTGTGCCCACACACAGGGTTTCCCAACCTTTTTTATGCCATGGACCCCGACCGTTAACTGTGGTGCCTAGGTTGAAAAACCCTCTGGAGCAGCTGCAGTTGGGCTCTCCATCTGGGTATTTACAGACATCAGTGCCTACCCATGACATTAAGGAGTTGATCTTGAGAGCACTGTTATAAAGTATCTATTGTGACATTTGGGAGGAATTACTAAATCTCGATTGAAGTCTTCATTTTCATGACTGTGATATATATGTGCACGTATGGTGCAGACTTATGTGACCATTTGATACCTCACTGTGCTGAGAGTAAACAGATATGCGCATGCACACACACACACACACACACACACACACACATCTCACACACACACACACATCTCACACACACATCTCACACACACACACACACATCACACACACACACACACACACACACGCACACACACACACACACACACACACATCTCACACACACACACACACACACACACACATCAACTTGTGTGGCCACTTGATACCTCACTGTGCTCAGAGTAAACAGATATGCGCACGCACACACACACACACACACACACACACACATCTCACACACACACACACATCTCACACACACACACACACACACACACATCTCACACACACACACACACACACACACACATCAACTTGTGTGGCCACTTGATACCTCACTGTGCTCAGAGTAAACAGATATGCGCACGCACACACACACACACACACACACACACACACACACACACACACGTATCACATGCATCAGACTTGTGTGGCCGTTAGACACCACACCATGCTCAGAATGAACAATTTTTAAATAGTGTCACTTGCATGTGCTTATATTTAAAAAGCAGAGCTTTTTGTAACTGCTAGTTGGCAAGAAATAACCAGTAGGACAATTTGGAACTGTTTTGGTCACTGCGGTTTCAAGCCATCAGTCTCGGTGACACCAGAGATGACAGGGAGTGAAAATGAAACTATTTCACTACTTTATCAAATTATGAACGATGAACAATTTGAAGGCATCAACAATCATAAGACCATAAGATATAGGAGCAAAATTGGGCCATTTGGTCCATTGAGTCTGCTCTGTCATTTCATCATGGCTGATCTAATTTTCTCCTCAGCCACAATCTCCTGCCACCCCCCGTACCCCTTCATGCCCTGATCAATCAAAAATCTATCAACCTGTGACTAAATATACATAAATGCTTGACCTCCACAGCTGTCTGTTGCAGAGACTTTCACAGATTCACCACTCCCTGGCTGAAGGAATTCCTCCTCATCATAGTCCTAAAAGGACGTCCCTCTATGAGGCTGTGTCCTCTTGAAGGTCACAATGAAAGTGAAGATTTGGAGGATGCATTTATCAAAAGCATTGTATGAAGACAGTCCATTACCTGTACTAGGTACATGCGCTGATTTTCATTTTCAGTCAGTCAAAGGAATGCACCGGCATACATGAATGAATTCCTCCGATTAATTATTAACTATTATACAGTATTATACAGTAGTTCTATAGTACTGTAATACTTTCCATCTAATTTGTTCTGTATGTCAATTAAATACATAATTTGTTACTTCATTAAACAACAGTTTGTTTTCTTTATACCTTTTTAACTATTTCCATGAATCTTTGACTAATTGGACCAATTAAGTTGCTCCTTATGTACCTCAATTAACTGGAACCATTTTAAAATATATAAAATATATAGCATAATACTTTATATACATAATACTGGGATGGTATAAAAGATGTATGGCATCCTTGCCTTCATCATTCGGGGCATTGCATATCTAGAAGTTACTTTGATTTGGCCCCATTTTTTGTGTGCAGTTCTGGCTGTTATACTATAGGAGGGACAAGCAACACACACAAAATGCTGGTGGAACGCAGCAGGCCAGGAAGCATCTATAGGGAGAAGCGCTGTCGACGTTTCGGGCTGAGACCTGAAACATTAACGGTGCTTCTTCCTTTCGATGCTGCCTGGCCTGCTGCGTTCCACCAGCGTTTTGTGCATGTTGCTTGAATTTCCAGCATCTGCAGATTTCCTCGTATAGGAAGGACGTAGGGGCTTTGGAGTGAGTCCAGAAGAGGATTCCTGGATTGGAATGTATTAGCTACAGGGAGAGATTGGACAAACTTGGACAGTTTTCTCGGGAACATCAGAGACTGAATATAAAAATATGATACCTAGGATAGATAGTTGGAGGATGGCAATGTCAATACTAGAGGGCACATTTTTATCAGGAGAGGGGATGCGTTTGAAGATGTGCAAGGGAAGTGTTTTTTAATGATTTGTAGGTGCTGGAACTTACTACCAACAGGACTGGGAGTTGGGAAGGAGGTGGTGGAAGCAGATACAACAGGACTGGGAGTTGGGAAGGAGGTGGTGGAAGCAGATACAACAGGACTGGGAGTTGGGAAGGAGGTGGTGGAAGCAGATACAATAGCAACATTTAAGAGACATTTAGACAAACAGATACATACATGATATATGAAGATAGGGATCATGTGAGGTAGATGGGATTATTTTAATTTGGAATTGTAGTCAGTGGTGGGCCAAACTGTTCTCTGCTGTACAGTTCATTGTTTCCAGATTCAGCTGTGAACCTTAGGAAAGAATTAACACTTGTGTTCAGAAGCATATAGTGAAACCCTTTGGATAGATTCATTTCATTGTCAGTGGAAATGAACTAATGTAACTGGAAATATAATAGTCTGGCAAGATGACGGTAAGTGTGAGAGTGACTTTTTTGGTACCACTTAGTTCATTCCTTTCATGACTTTGCTTAGAATGAAGTTTCCTAATAGTGTTAGGGTCCGGTCCGGAGTCCGCCTTCCGGGTCTTGCTCCAGTCCGCAGACTCCGGACTCCGGGCCTTGCATCCAGCCTTCCTGTCACCCGGAGCCATTGGATCATCTTGGTTTAAGGAGGTACACCTGTTGCCTATTAGGGGGCAGGTGTTTATGAGGGGCTTTGTGACTGGTTTAACCTGTTCTGTACCTGACCCATATAACTATGTAACAATTACAGCACGGAAACAGGCCATCTTGGCCCTTCTAGTTCATGTCGAACGCTTACTCTCACCTAGTTCCACCGACCTGCACTCAGCCCATAACCCTCCATTCCTTTCCTGTCCATAGACCTATCCAATTTTGCTTTAAATGACAATACCGAATCTGTCTCTACCACTTCTACTGGAAGCTCATTCCACACAGCTACCACTCTCTGAGTAAAGAAATTCCCCCTAGTGTTACCCTTAAACTTTTGCCCCTTAAGTCTCAACTCATGTCCTCTTGTTTGAATCTCCCCCTCTCTCAATGGAGAAAGCCTATCCACGTCAACTCTATCTATCCCCCTCATAATCTTAAACACCTCAATCAAGCTTCCTTCTGTTCCCTCGCCTCCATCGGTAAGCCAGGCCATCGCCGTTACCCCTCGGGTGGTTCTGTCCCTTTCTGTCCCTTGCCCCGGTCAGGCAAACCAGGCTGTCACTGTTACCTTTCAGGTGGTTCTGTCCCTTCCTGCCCCTCACCTCCGTCGGGGAAGCCAGGCCATCTGCTGTTGCCCGGCGGAGGGACTCTGTTCCCTTCCTACCCCTCACCTCAGATGGGTTGTGCCCCGCACCTGCCCAGGTGTCTGCACCTTGCCCAGGCCTCCATGTCTCCACCTGGGAGGCGGTCCTGCCCAGGATGCGGCCTGCCCTGAGGACTCCTACCCTTTCCTCCCCTCAGTCCGACGGGTTGTGCCCCGCACCTGCCCAGGATCCACGCGGCCCACCCTGAGGACTCCGCCTCTTTCCACCCATTGCTCCCTACGGGTTGTGCCTGCACCTGCCTAGAGTTCCGCGTCTTGCCTGGGCCTCCATGTTCCTGCCCGGGAGGCGGCCCTGCCCAGGAGTTATGCGCCCGCTCCTGGGGGGTCTTCTGCCTGCCTGAACCCTGGGATTCTCCTGCCTCGCCTGACCTCCGGGATCCAGCCCCGCCTGCATTACCCCTTGCATGCCATGGCATCCCCATCCTGTCCTACCCCTAGTATTTCAGTGCCTGTGTCCTGCATTTGGGTCCAATCCTGTCCCTGTTCCTGACAGAATGACCCCCCCAGTTCCTGTGACCCCGGGGGTTCTCTCCAACCTGTACATTCCCCCCCACCCACCTGTACAGTCCCTAGCCCGACAGACCCTGCTTGGTCGCCAGGAGGCTCCCTTGGCGGGGAGCGGGGGGGTGGCGTGGGTACTGTTAGGGTCCAGTCCGGAGTCCGCCTTCCAGGTCTTGCTCTGGTCTGCAGACTCCGGACTCCGGGCCTTGCAGCCAGCCCTCCTGTCACCCGGAGCCATTGGATCATCTTGGCTTAAGGAGGTACACCTGTTGCCTATTAGGGGGCAGGTGTTTATAAGGGGCTCGGGGACCTAGCATAGTTGGGAGGTTGTCTTACTATCTCTGGATACTACTCAGTCTAGTTGGTCTTGTTCTCCTGCTTCTCTTGTGTGTGCTGGTTTGCCTTATTGCCTTGCCTGTGCTGTCACTGTTGGTTGTCTTTCCCAATTTACTGGTGTGTCATGGTAGTCCTGCTGTTCCCTTGCCTCTGTTGGGTAAGTCAGGCCATTGCAGTTACCCTACAGGTAGGTCCTGCCCCTCACCTCTGTTGGGGAAGGCAGGCTGTCTGCTGTTGCCCAGTGGAGGGCCTCTGTTCCCTTCCTGCCCCTCACCTCAGATGGGTTGTGCCCTGCACCTACCCAGGTCTCTGTGTCTCCACCTGGGAGATGGCCCTGCCCAGGATGCAGCCTGCCTGAGGACTCCTATCCTTCCCTCATTTCTGATGGGTTGTGCCCTGAACTGTCCAGGTCTCTGTGTCTCCACCTGGGAGGCGGCCCTGCCCAGGATGCAGCCTGCCTGAGGACTCCTATCCTTCCCTCATTTCTGATGGGTTGTGCCCTGAACTGTCCAGGTGTCTGTGCCTTGCCTGGGCCTCTGTGTTCCTGCCTGGGAGTTATGTGCCTGCCCCAGGGGGATCCTCCTGCCTCACCTGAACTATGGGATCCTCCTGCCTTGCCTGACCTCCAGGATCCAGCCCTGCCTGCACTACCCCTTGCATGCCATGGCATCCCCATCCTGTTCTACCTCTAGTACTTCAGTGCCTGCATCCTGCATTTGGGTCCAATCCTGTCCCTGTTCCTGACAGGTGGGGTAGGTTCTTGAAAGTTCAGTGACAACAGGATTTTTGAATTTATGCAAGTACAGTACTGTGCAAAATACTCAGGCACATGTAAAGAAAATTCTATAAAGCAAACTTTAAAAAATACTGAAATGAGAAGTTTCTAACTTTCAAAATATTTATTGTAAAGAGCAATTAACAGCAAAAAAAAAGTAAATCAAATTAAAGTTCTGAAGAAGGATCTCTGCCTGGAACATTAACTGTTTATTCATTTCTGCAGATGCTGTCTGACCTACTGAGTTCCTCCAGCATTTTACTCTAAATCAAATCAATATTTGGTGTGACCACCCTCTGCCTTTTAAAACTACAATTCTGTAAGGTGCACTGCAATGCAGCTTTAGAAGATCATCAGCTGGTAGGTTGTTCCTAGCATCTTGGAGTTCTTCTGCAGTCTTCGGTTCGCTTGCTTCATTCTCTCCAGGTAATCCCAGACATGTTGAAATCAGGGCTCTGTAAAGGCCATACCATCTGTTCGAAAACTTTGTTCTTTTCACTGAGCAAGAAGGCACAAGTGGGCAACATGACCAATGGCAATGTCCTGCGGACAAAGCTATGTCTTTTAATACTTCCTTCAAATAGGATTCTACTACGAATCTGCGTGCAATTGGAACCTGTGTTTTACATTTTGATGGTGTGTTTTTGGGCCGATTGAGTGATCTGGCACCTTGCTGTCTCCAAGGGAGTATGTTGAAGTTGTAAACGGGGTGTGCAGCCTGAGGAAGAGGCCTGAGCCAATGATCGACTCTATTGCTTCTCTGATTGAGGCAGTGAGCAAGATTGAAGTTGACAAGGATGAGAGTGGAGGATGGTAATGCCATTTACCTGCATTTAACTGGTCTTTCTCACCCTCTTGCTAGCTACCATCAGAGGCAAATGCAGGAGTCTAGGGTTCCACTTTGCAAGGATTGATCAGCAAGGCTCATGGCTATGGACTCATTTTGGGCGATTTTAAGTTTGATGTTGCATGCATTTCTGGATTCTGGCCACCCTTGCTGTTTTTTGAGCAGTTTGATTGGAGCAGACAGGCACTTTGGTGAAGACTGGCTCTGTGTCCTGCAGTGGACTCCTGTTGAACGAAACTGAACACTCCTGGACTCCTGGTTTAATGTTGATATTCTGTGTGCTGTTCGCTCACTTTTTGCTGTTGCTCTCGCTGTGAATTCAGAGCTGATAGGAGTGCTGTACTACTAATTTAGAAGTGATGTCAGTTTACTGTACAGACCTCTCGTCTGCTGCACTTTCTGGTTCCATAACAAACACCACATTTCTGGTGCTTAAACTTGCCTGTTTCTTTGTGTCTCTTCTGAAGACTTTGGACAGCACATCTTGAAACTCCTGTCTGCCACGAAATTTCTGCTTGGGAGAGACATTGTTGATGCAGGATGACCCACTTTGTGTCTTGTTGCTCTGCTCAATCTTGTTGTGGTGTAAGAATCAATGATTTGAAGGTTAAACTGTCACAACCGCTACACCCTCATCTTTTTAGTCTGGTTATCCTTTGATCAGTTTGATTTCTTCTACACTGGTTTCTGTTTCAGTTCATCACCAGTTTAGTTCATTGAACTTATTATATCAATGATCATTAGCATCTGTTTGTTACCTTTGTTTAATTGTGCACAGGGCTATATACCTACAATGTCATCAGTTTTTATTTGACGAGTGGTCTATTACTTAATATGCTACTTTGTTTAACAGTATACAGAAGTTTCTCTAACATTTAATTTTTTTGGATGAATGTTCAGTAATCTCGTATATGCTCACTTCTACTGACAAACTTATGAAGACAAAAAATAAACATCCATCAATTTGTATTGTTATGATCCAGCAACAATGAATATATAATTGAGACAGGTTTTTTTTACAACAAATAAAACATTTATTAAACACTGCTGGGGGGGAAAAACCCAGAAGTAAACAAATGATTAATTTAACTAGAAGCCGAATGCTATATGGCCGCTCGAACAGTTCTTAAAGTGAGAAATGTGAACTCAGTTCTTTAGAGTGGTATTGCAAAAAGTCCAAAATGATTTAGTCAGTTAAGAGACTTTCCTTGAAGTAATAAATTCTCTTTCGTGATGTTACTGCTAATCCCAGCTGAAGTATGCCTTGCCCCAAAGGACTTGTGATGTAGGAAATAGAACGGCTTAAAGGCACTGACCTTTCCTTGGTGAAACTCGGCATCCAACTCTTTCTGCTCTTTTAGCAGGAGCTCTCTTGGATTGCCGGTTACTAACTCCTTGTATGAAGATTAAATCAGGTCGAACCTGTTTTACCGCTGCCATCAACTTTCCTCGATCCTTCAGCTTCCCGAACTTCGACAATTCTTCACTCTCCGACTGGACGTTAACTGGCAGTGATTTTCAGAACTGCCAGCACAACGATTCTTACAAGTAGAAATTAGAATTCCACTTTTAAAACAAAACTTTGGCATAAAATCAATTACACAGCAGAACAGAGTCACTGATGACTTAAGCCACGAAACTGACCTGCATCACAGGGAGGGGTTCTCCTTTTATATCCCGTGGAAAAAACCAACACATGACCTCTCACTGGCGGGAAAATTACATCACTCCACCATCACAAGACCATTACATCATGCCCAGCAGAGCCTCAATTGCATCATGGTCATGTGACAGTCACAGGATACCCACGGGTACGTAACAGTATTTAAAAAAAAAAAATATAGGGTGTTTAAGATTTTTGCACAGTACTGTGTTTTACACTGAACTCATGTTTTGAAAAAACAAATACTTGTTTCATGCACTGAGATCTCTTTTGGTTTCTTTCAGTAAGTAAGTAATAAGTAATGTCCATATCAAAGGAATGATGTACAAGTGGACCTTGGTAAGTGAGTGACATATAATACTTAAGTTCTACACCTGGAGTGTTGAGTACTCTGTTAGAGCATTATCACAAATTCAATTTGGGTGATCACTGATAAACCATTGCTCTGGTGAATATCAGCCTTTGCTGACTGTCACTGACCCATAGGGCACTCTCCATTGTCCTTTGAGACAGATGGATGCCATGTAGTGTTGTGGCCCTGTTATTTTGGCATTGTCAGCCCTTCTGATCTGTTGAGAACTTGTGAGCAATCCTCCAAGTGCCTGGCCCTCCCTGCAAAAAATTGTACCCTAGTGATTTACCCTGAGCTTATTGTTCCAACACAGACAGCTGTAGTATTCACAGACTTGTCTGAAAGGTCTCAGCAAGTGGAATAAGTCATTTAATGATAGTAAATATTTTTGTCTGCAAAGCTCCTGCATCATCTGTCTAGGATAAGTATGCAGATAAGTAAGCCCTGCTGTATTAATTTCAGTTGTAATATTTAGCATTGTTGACCTTTGTTCGCCTGGTTGTAGTACTTGAGTTTTTGCAGTGGCTTTGCAAAACCGTGCTTTAATTGCAACGTGTCACGAGCACTTTTCTACCATGTCCTTGCCCTCGTCGCCACGATCCGCTTTTTCAGTGGCATTGTCATTTTCATGCAATATTCTGAACTGTACAATGCAAATGCTGTAGGCAAGACAAGCTTGCCTTTGACAAATCTTACTGAATTTTTTTGAAGAGTTTACTCAAAGTTGACGAGGATAAAGCAGTGGATGTTGTCTATATGGACTTCAGTAAGGCCTTTGACAAGGTTCCGCACGGAAGGTTAGTTAGGAAGGTTTAATCGTTAAGTATTAATATTGAAGTAGTAAAATGGATTCAACAGTGGCTGGATGGGAGATGCCAGAGAGTAGTGGTGGATAACTGTTTGTCAGGTTGGAGGCCGGTGACTAGGGATGTGCCTCAGGGATCTGTACTGGGTCCAATGTTTGTCATGTACATTAATGATCTGGATGATGGGGTGGTAAATTGGATTAGTAAGTATGCAGATGATAAGATAAGTGGCATTGTGGATAATGAAATAGGTTTTCAAAGCTTGCAGAGAAATTTAGGCCAGTTTGAAGAGTGGGCTGAACAATGGCAGATGGAGTTTAATGCTAATGAATGTGAGGTGCTACATTGGTAGGACAAATCAGAATAGGACATACATGGTAAATGGTAGGGCATTGAGGAATGCAGTAGAACAGAGTAATGGAATAATGGTGCATAGTTCCCTGAAGGTGGAATCTCATGTGGATAGGGTGGTGAAGAAAGCTTTTGGTATGCTGGCCTTTATGTATCAGACCATTGAGTATAGGAGTTGGGATGTAATGTTAAAATTGTACAAGGCATTGGTGAGGCCAAATTTAGAGTATTGTGTACTGTTCTGGTCACTGAATTACAGGAAAAGATGTCAACAAAATAGAGAGTACAGAGGAGATTTACTAGAATGTTACCTGGGTTTCAGCACCTAAGTTACAGAGAAAGGTTGAACAAGTTAGGTCTTTATTCTTTGGAGTGTAGAAAGTTGAGGGGGGACTTGATAGAGGTATTTAAAATTATGAGGGGAATAGATAGAATTGACATGGATAGGCTTTTTCCATTGAGAGTAGGGGAGATTCAAACAAGAGGACATGAGTTGAGAGTTAAGGGGTAAAAGTTTAGGGGTAACACGAGGGGGAACTTCTTTACTCAGAGTGTTAGCTGTGTGGAACAAGCCATGAAGTAGTAGAGGCAGGTTCGATATTGTCATTTTAAAAAAAAAAAAAAAAAATTGGATTTGTATATGGATAGGAAATGAATAGAGGGTTATGGGCTGAGTGCAGGTCGCTGGGACTAGGTGAGAGGAAGTGTTCAGCATGGACTAGAAGGGCTGAGATGGCCTGTTTCTGTGCTGTAATTGTTATATGTTATATATGGACATCAAGCTTTCATTACTCACTTGTTCTGTTTGTGTTCTCTTATCCTTCCTCATTTGCTGAGGTGGCTTTCTCATCCACTAACCTCTGAGATGCAAATTTGATGGATGTGGCAAAGAGCTCTCACAGTTAGACTTGCACAATTCCCACATTGTTCTGGCCACATAATCATGTGCTCAATTTTGAATTGGTCAGACATTTTTCTAGGCTTGCATGACTGTACATTTGAGATGTGATGAATTGGATCCTGAGTGAGAAAATGAGAGGAAAGAGAAAAGGAGAGCTATTTTCCTCTAAAGAAGCAACAGAATAAATGTTGGTGCCATCAAGAGTGCTAAAGTGTGAGAAGCAAACAAAATTTTTGTTACTGAAGCAGTTGGAACTCATTGATTCTGACAATCTCTTTTTCTTCCCTCAACTGCAGAAAATTATATTCTTCATGGAGATGAAACATATGCTGTCCTAAACCATTTGATTAATGATGGAAAGAAGCTCTTCCTCAATACCAACAGTCCCTTCAACTTTGTGGACGTAATAATTTTTACCGACATGATCAGAGATTTTCTGAATGGCATACCTTCTCTAGTTAAATATGGAGCCCAAAACTGCTCATTATGAGCACGAGAGGGTCCAGAGGAGGTGTACAAGAATGAAAGGGTAAATGTATGAGGAGTGCTTGATGGATATGGACCTATGCTCACTGGATTTTAGAAGAATGAGGAGAATCTCATTGAAACTTCCCGAATATTAAAAGGGACCCTGGGTGTCCTGGTGCATAAGTTACAAATGGCTATTGCACCATGCGCAAAGCAATTCGGAAAGCTAACAATGTTAATTTTATAGTAGGAGAACTGGAAAGTAAAGATAAAGTTGATCATTTCATTACTTATGAAATGAGTGAGACCACATCCAGAGTACTTTGTGCTGTGCTGGTTCCTTTAGAAGGTGTAAATGCATGAGGAGTTCACAGAAGGTTTACTAGACTAACATCTGGGATAGATGTAATACCCAAGGGAAAGTTGGACAGGCTAGGCTTGTATCTTTAGAGTGAAGGTGACATGATTAAAACTTTTAAGGTTCTGAGGTCACAAGGTGCAGATACTAGAATCTGAAGAAACACAATACACAAGGAACTCTATCCGACTCAGGAAGTATCTAGAAGAGAAATGGACATTGTTTTATCCGTTGAGACCCTTTACTGGGATTGAAAGATGAAGGGGAAATGACCAGTATAAACTGATGGAAGAAAGGGGTGGAACAAGGAGCTGCGGCAGGGGCAGTGCAGAGAGGAGTAAATGAAAGTACAAAATGGGCAAATCGAACAGCCATTGTTGGGAGTGGGCCAGTGGGGAGAGTGTGACTGACAGGCTTCTGTTCAAAGGAGGCTTTGGCTGAGGGTAACTTTCTGTTAAATTTCCCTTTTCTCTTACTGTGTCAGGGGTACTTGGTGCAGTTTAAATGACATTATGTGTTCTTCATGCCCAGAGTCTCCCGGGAACTACATTTGCATGGTGTATCCAGCTGCAGTTCCTTGAAGACCATGTTAGGGTTCTGGAGCAGCAGCTAGATGACCTTCAGCTTGTATGGGGGAGCGAGAAGATCATCGATCAGAGTTACAAAGAAGTAGTCACCCCCAAGTTGCAGGTGACAAGTAGCTGGATGACTGTCAGAAGGAGGAATGGGAAGGTGAATAGGCAGTTAGTGCAGAGTACCCCTGTGGCCATTCCCCTCAATAATAAGTATATCATTTTGGATACTGTTGTAGGCAATGCTACAGAGACTAGGTTACTGGCACTGAGCATGGGTCCGTGTGCAGAAGGGAAAGTGGGAGAAGAGGGGAATGGCAGTGATAGGGGACTCAATAATCAGAGGAACAGAAAGGAGATTCTGTGCACATGAACGGGACACCCGAATCAAATGTTGCTTCCCAGGTTCCAGGGTCAGGACGTCTCGGATCACGTCCACAACATTTTGATGGGGGGGGGGGAGGGGAGCTGCCGGATGTCTTGGTACATATTGTTACCAATGAAATAGGAAGGAAAAGCAAAGAGAATTTAGAGAGCTAGGCAGAAAGCTGAGAAGCAGGACCTCCAGGATAGTAATTTCTGGATTGCTGCCTGTGCCACACTCCAGTGAAGGCAGAAACAGGATGATTTGGCAGATAAACGTGTGGCTGAGAGGCTAGTGCAGGGGGCATGGCTTCAGGTACTTGGATAACTGGGATCTCTTCTGGGGGAGATAGCACCTGAACAAAGGAGATGGGTTGCACCTGAACCCGAGGAGGACCAATATTCTCACGGACAGGATTGTTAGCGCTGTTGGTGAGGCTTTAAAGTAATTTGGCAGGGGCAACTGGAGTGAAGGGACTCGGGATAGAATGGATGGTAAAAAAGCAAAGATTTCATGCAGTCGGACTGTCAGGAAGGGCAGGCAGATGATGGGTTCCACATAGTCTCAGAGGGATAAGACGGTTGGCAGAGGGGTGGCATAGCTCTACTGGCATCAAATCGGTAGAAAGATGTGACATAGGATTGGAAGATGTTAAATCCTTGTGAGCTGATTTAAGAGACTGCAAGAGTAAAAGGACCCTGATGGCAGATATATGCAGGACTCCAAACAGTAGCTGGGACGTGGGCTACAGAATGCAATGGGAAATAGAAAAGGCAAGTCAAAAGGGACTGTTACGATATGGAAGATTTTAACATGCAGGTTGATTGGGGAAAATCCGGTTGGAAGTGGATCAGAAGTATGAAGTTGTTGAATGCCTACGAGATGGCTTTCTAGAGCAGTTTGTTGTTGAGCCTACTTGGGGATCAGCTATACTGGATTGGGTGTTATGTAGTGAACTGGAGACGATCAGGGAGCTTGAAGGTAAAGGAACCCTTTGGAGACCGTGATCACAATATGATTGAGTTTAACTTGAAACTTAATAGAGAGAAGGTGAAGTTTGATCTAGCTTTTTGCTGTACATCCATTCAGGGTAAAAAAAAAAGGTTGCATTCATTAGCCTATATGGCCCAACTATATTCGAAGTTGAATTTTTTCCCTCAACTCCTCACAATTACTGAAGTTAAGTGACTACTGTTAGTTCGGACACGTTGGTTCAGACATGAATGCTTTGGTAAACATTAACCTCGATAAATCTTCTTCAACTATATCAAACTCTCAAGAATCTGCTTCCTAAGCACTTAACCTTTCTCTAACGGATTTAAATTTAGCTGATGTGTGGAGGGTGCAAAATCCATCCGTTAAAGACTATACCTTCTCCACAAGACATAAAACTTTCTCTCGGACAGATTACATTCTTGTATCCTCAGTTCTGCTGCCTTTAGTACACTCAATAGAATTGTTGCCCAGACATCTATCTGATCACAACCCAGTCATATCTACTTTTATTTATGGCAAAATAAAAAATAAGGTTACTATGTGGAGGTTTAACTCCACTTTTCTAAAAAACAATGAGTTTCTATCACAACTGAGAACAAAACTGACAGAATTTATGAATTTCAATAAAAATAATGTCTCATATGTGACAGTGATTTGGGCCTCCATCAAGGGTTTCTTACGAAATAATGCCATATGGTTCAGTGCCCATCTACATAAAAGCCGGCTTCAAAAGATTTCCACCCGAGAACAATGTAAGGTTTTGGAGAATGACCTGAAAAAGAGATACACCATAACAAAAGAAAATGAGCTCAAAACAAGCAGAATTAAATGACTTATTAAGAAGCAGGGCAGATTATATGACCCATATAACCAAACGTAAGTATGATGCAGAAGGCAGCAGACTGAGCCATCTTTTGGCACTAACGCTCAAACAACAGGAAGTGAAAAGGTCTATGCCAGTGATTAGATGTGCTGAACATGGAGTAGTATCTTCAACAGAGGAAATAAAGGAGACACTCGATAATTACTTTAAAGAATTGTATACAAGTGGCTCAGTTCCTTCTGAGAATGACTTCACTGATTTTTTTTTAGTGGATTAGACCTCCCTCATTAGAGGACACCAATACTCTAGACTCTCCTATTATACTGGAGGAGCTACTTAAAGCAGTCAAAGCTACAATTGGAGGCCGCACACCAGGTATAGATGGCATACCTGTGGAACTTTACCTAGCACTTTGGGATATTCTTGGACCAGTATGGTTAGAAACATTAAATGATGCTTTTGGAAATGGCGCTTTCCAGAGAGATCTAAACACAGCCCTGATCACACTTGTATCTAAGCCTAGTAAGGACCCCTTGGAGTGTGCCAATTACAGTCCAATCTCCTTGATAACGCTGACCTCAAGATATTTTCCAGAGTCTTAGCCAGTAGACTTGAGACAGTAGTTGGGAAAATAATTAACCCAGATCAAACAGGCTTTATCAAGGGGCGTCTCGCATCTGATAATATTCGCCGGCTCTTACACATATTGAGTGCAACACATAAATTCCACCTGCCTGTGGTCTGCTGTTTCTAGATGCAGAAAAAGCGTTCGATCGTCTTGAATGGCCACATCTTTGGAGAGTTCTTAAAGAATTCAAGTTGGGCGATAAATTTATCAATATGACTCAAACATTGTATGCTAATCCTTCAGCCCGGGTAAGTGTGGGAGGAGGTTTCTCAGAGTTATCTGACATAGGATGGGGCGCATGACAACGGGACCCTTTGTCCCCTTTAATTTTACTATATCTATTGAACTGCTTGCACAGTTAATTAGAAACTGTCCTCAGATCTCCCCTATTACAATAGGTACAACTTCACATTCAATATCACTTTACGCGGATGACACGCTAGTTTATATGGCAAATGTTCAACAAACTCTCCCCTATTTTTTAAAAACACTGGAGCAATTTGGATTTCTTTCAGGATACAAAGTTAATTTGTCAAAATCAGCACTGATGCTGATTAATACAGATAAAAGTAAGGTGTCTCTCCCTCCCCAAATTACGGTTACAAATGAGATCCGCTACTTGGGTGTTAAAGTTAATACTTCCTTATCATCTGTGGCTAAAACAAACTACTCTTTAATTTTGAAAAAAATAGATATTAATAGATGGAGACACCTGCCAGCATCAGTCCCAGCCCGTATATCGGTCATTAAAATGAACATCTTACCTCACATTCATTTTGTCAGCTCAATGATCCCACTTGCACCTCCAGCAAGATATTGGCAAACACTGGACTTCTTACTACCATGCTATGTTTGGAACGGTAAACAACCCAAAATAAAGTGGTCAGCTCTACAATTCAAAAAGTCAAATGGGGGATTGGCATGTCCAAATTTTAAATTGTATCACTGGGCATTTGTATTAAAAAGTCGGAGCTATTGGATGGAGGAGGATAAAGTTTCGTCATGGAAAAATATAGAACAAGAGCTAATAGCACCAATAAGGTTGAAGGACTTTCTCATTATAGTTATGTCTACAAAAAATGTGATTTGTATTACGGTCCAATTTTAACCCATATGCTACAAGTGTTTAGAGTAGCAGAAAAATTCCTAAAATTTAAAAGCGTATGGTGCAAATCATCTCCATTATGGAACAATAATCATTTTCTATCTGGGGGAAACCATTCACTAACAGAACTTGGGAGGATAAAGGTATTGCTACTCTTCAAGATATTAATGGGGCAAGTTCTATCCTTAGCTTTCAAGAACTGGTATCTCGATATAATATTGATAAACACTCTCTTTTCTTCTACTTTAGAGTAAGATCAGCTTGTAAAGCCTACGGCGTTCCCTGGGGGTCAGATTTAAAGGAATATCCCATTTTAAGTTGGATACAGGGTGCTCCAGGGCAGATAGTGTCATATATCTATGATAAAGTAAACTCCCAGAATTATATGCCTACATCAGGAGTGAAAGCCTGGGATAGGGAGGTATCTGAATTGGGACAAGACTTGGACTGGGATGCGATTTGGGATAATGTTGCCGATGCTTCGAAGAACCCAAATCATCCGTTATGTACACTTGAAATTTTGTCATAAAGCATATTTAACACCGAGAATTAGACATCAAATGGGACTGGTTCCTGACCCATGTCGCTCATTTTGCCCTCCTGGAACAGTTGGCTCTTATATACATGTTGTATGGGAATGTCCAGGGGTTTGTGGGGGAAGGTTATCAGTACTCTTACAGAACTAACGGGGGTACAATTACCAATGGACCCCGCTGTACATCTTCTAAATGATGACTCACACCTTTACCTTATGGAAAAAACATGCAAAGTCTGGCTGGCAGGCCTGACTGCAGCTAAGAAGATTGTTGTCCAGCGTTGGAAACCTCCCCATGATATTTCATATACTCACTGGGTTTGGAGCTTTTTTGACATTTCTTACTTGGAAATTTCATCAGCAAGAGTAAATGATGCACGACCAAACTCAATCTTAATGTGGACAAATTTGATATCTAACTTAAAAGATCTTTTGTTAAAATAGGAATGCTCTGTCCGTGTATGCACTACTATCCAGTTGGTGGGTGGAGGGGAGTTGGCGAAGAAGGTTGAGGGGGGTGGCTGGGTTAAACAGTCAAGCTGTAATTGGCAATTGGTTGTATTGAATGTAATTTGTTGATGTTTCAATAAAAAATTAGTAAAAAATATATTTTCAATGTCCTAATTTGGAACTGCATCCATTGACCTACCCAACCAACCTTTTGGTTACTGCTTCAAAAATTGTGAAAGATTAATCAAGTACAAATTCTCATTCACAAAGCCATGCTGACCTCGCTGAACTGGACTCTTATCCAAATGCTGGTAGGTCCTGTCCCTCCATCATTGATGTCAGGCTGACTAGCCTGTAGTTCCCCGTCTTGTCCTTGTGGCCCTTTATTAAAAAAATAGACCAACGTTAACCATCTACCTGTCTTTGAGAACTTAAATTAGTGGCTAATGATGAAACAAATATCCCCACCAGAACTCCACAATTTCCTCTCTTGCCCTCCAGAATGTTCAAGGATGTACAATTTTAGTAAATCTTTAACACTACCACATAAAATTTCTTCTGCAGATTTGCAACTTTAATAGTGTAGGGCTGTTACATGCTAGGAATCATTTTGTAAAGTAAGTCCATCAAAAATATCTTTTAACTGTGAGTCCTTTGAGCCCAGAGGTTACAACATATGAGCAAATTACAGCTATTAACTGATGTGCAAAATTAACAAGGAATTACAACTGCCAGGATTCCTGCAGGGGGTTAAAGCAGAATGTGCCAGGATAGCAGTTCAGTGCTAGAAAGAATTCTAGATCTCAACTACCATGAACAAAACAGCTATTATCTCCAGTAGCGAAGGTCTCTTCTGGTTTTGCATTCAATACATTTCTATAGCACTTCTCCATGGATTGTCACCTTGTCGTGGTGGAGAAGCTTGTGTGGTCCTGAGATCCCGAGATCTATTCTCCTGGTAGGGTCACCCATGGCAGTAAGGTCGAAGGTGAGGTCCCTGACAAAGAACAATTCAACCAAGACCTCAACGGTGGAAAAGGCAGACGAAGTTACTTCAAACTCAATGGTTGTGAAGGCGGATGAAGGCTGCAACAAATCCATCAGCTCCAATCATCGTGGTTTCCGTGCAACTGGAATCAGTTGGTTGATTTGTAAAGTGTGGTGTGCTTCTTGGAGTGCAACATCTAGTACACATTAAACCAGGGGTCCCCAACCTTTTTTGCACTGCAGACCGGTTTAATATTGACAATATTCTTGCGGACTGGCCGACGGGGTGTGGGGGGAGCAGTGGTGGGGGTGTTAATCACGACCAGAATATAGGACCTATATTATAGGTGATAAGTCAACTATATATGTTTAAAAAAGGTTCTAGAAGGAAGCCTAGCAATTAGAGACCTGTCAGTTTGACATCAGTGGTGGGTAAATTAATGGAAAGTATTCTTAGAGATAGTATTTATAATTATCTGGATAGACGGGATCTGATTAGGAGTAGCCAGCATGGATTTGTGCGTGGAAGGTCATGTTTGACAAACCTTATTGAATTTTTTGAAGAAGTTACGAGGAATGTTGACGAGGGTAAGGCAGTGGATGTAGTCTATATGGACTTCAGCAAAGCCTTTGACAAAGTTCCACATGGAAGGTTAGTTAAGAAGGTTCAGTCGTTAGGTATTAATGCTGGAGTAATAAAATGGATTCAACAGTAGCTAGATGGGAGATGCCAGAGAGTAGTGGTGGATAATTGTTTATCGGGATGGAGGCCGGTGACTAGCGGGGTGCCTCAGGGATCTGTTTTGGGCCCAATGTTGTTTGTAATATACATAAATGATCTGGGGGATGGGGTGGTAAATTGGATTAGTAAGTATGCCGATGATACTAAGGTAGGAGGTGTTGTGGATAATGAGGTGGGTTTTCAAAGCTTGCAGGGAGATTTATGCCGGTTAGAAGAATGGGCTGAACGTTGGCAGATGGAGTTTAATGCTGAGAAGTGTGAGGTTCTACATTTTGGCAGGAATAATCCAAATAGAACATACAGAGTAAATGGTAGGGCATTGAGGAATGCAGAGGAACAGAGAGATCTAGGAATAACTGTGCATAGTTCCCTGAAAGTGGAGTCTCATGTAGATAGGGTGGTGAAGAGGGCTTTTGGAACGCTGGCCTTTATAAATCAAAACATTGAGTACAGAAGTTGGCATGTAATGCTAAAGTTGTACAAGGCATTGGTAAGGCCAAATTTGGAATATTGTGTGCAGTTCTGGTCACCAAATTATAGGAAAGATATCAATAAATTAGAGAGAGTGCAGAGACAATTTACTAGGATGTTACCTGGGTTTCAGCAATTAAGTTGCAGAGAAAGGTTGAACAAGTTAGGTCTCTATTCATTGGAGCGTAGAAGGTTGAGGGGGGATTTGATCGAGGTATTTAAAATTTTGAGAGGGATAGATAGAGTTGACGTGAACAGGCTGTTTCCATTGAGAGTAGGGGAGATTCAAACGAGAGGACATGATTTGAGAGTTAGGGGGCAGAAGTTTAAGGGAAACATGAGGGGGTATTTCTTTACTCTGAGAGTGATAGCTGTGTGGAATGAGCGTCCTGTAGAAGTAGTAGAGGCCAGTTCAGTTGTGTCATTTAAGGTAAAATTGGATAGGTATATGGACAGGAAAGGAGTGGAGGGTTATGGGCTGAGTGCGGGTAGGTGGGACTAGGTGAGATTAAGGGTTCGGCACGGACTAGGAGCGCCAAGATGGCCTGTTTCCGTGCTGTGATTGTTATATGGTTATATGGTTAGAAGTCACTTATAAGTGGCTAATACACTCAATTTCATTTCTAAAAGGGATTATCCAATGAATTTGATATTAAACACAGCGCATATTTTCCTTGCATGAATATAGTGATAAGTCAATTATAACTCACTTATAAGTCAATAGTATCATAACATTTTAAGTAACATTTGGATATTAAACACACAGCGCATATTTTCCTCGTATGAACATACAAAATCATTGCAACACACCAGTGAGAGGACAAAGTAAGGAACAGAGGTCCCCATACTGGGGCCGCAGCGGTCACAGTCCAGAGAGAGCGACTGACCGAGCAATAAGTGTGACAGGGCACGCGCCCGCCCGCCCCCCTTGTTTGGTAGGGTAGGATCTATCAGCCGACAAAAGTTTGGCTCGAGGGATGACTTTCAGTAGATCGCAGCGAGGTAGCTGCTCTGCTACTTACGAAACCCTGAGCCTGAATTAGGTCGTCTGCGAATATTTTAGCACCGGGTTCCCCACGAACATTCGGTGTGCTAAACAGGTTTAGAGGCGGCGCCCATCTGTCCGCGCTCCGGGCCAGTAGCAACGGCGCTTCTCGCCGACCGCGCCAGGCGGCCGGTTACCCCAGGCCAACCAAAGATCCCTGGCGCTAGGGTATCACTGCGTTTAGATTACTGATGACCTCGCATGCATTCAAGTTCAACAGTGGACATGACAGGAAATGAGGAAAGATGCAGCTGCCTCATATCGGTTCATATCACCAAATCATATTATTTCCTCACGGCCCAGTAGCACATGCTTTGCGGCCCAGTGGTTGGGGACCACCGCATTAAACAAGTACATGCACAGGCGTCTCCGCTCTGTGGGCCACATCTTCAAGTCTTTCGGTGATCGGGGAGGGCAACGGGAGCAGCCTATGTGATGGCTGGAAGCTCCTAGTCTAGGACCGGCACAAAAGTGGTGAATACTTGATTCAGTCGCTCAGCTTTTGGACAGAAGCAGGAAAGTTGTTCGGCAGCAGTATTCACGTCTACGCAGCCATATTTAGGATCTGCTCTGCTCACCCTGAACTGGGAGCAGGCTAGAAAAAGTGCCTTAAAAATAGTCTGCTTCACCCCATCCTGTCTGGAAAGCCGCGTCCAGAGGGATCGCCATCATGTGGTCGAAAAACATCGAGAAGCCAAACTAAGAAATTTGGAACCTGGAATACACGAACTCTGATGGATAACCCAATCTCAGACTGACCAGAGAGGAGAACTGCCTCTGTTGTCCAGGAACTCCAAAAATTCAACTTTGACATTGTTGTTCTGAGTGAGACCCGCAGAACTGAAGAAGGGCAACTAAAGGAAGAGCAAGGTGAATACACCTTTTTCTGGAAAGGACTCGATCCTGAACAACCGAGGACCCATGGACTAGGTTTTGCCATCAGAAACAGCCTACCTCAGAAGCTGACAGAGCAACCACTGGGAATCAACGAAAGTCTCATGATTCAGCAAATCCAGCTCATCAAGAACCAACACACCACCATCATCAGCACCTATGCTCCAACTCTGGACACAGAAGATGAAGTAAAGATGAACTTCTACGCCCAACCTGACAGTGTCCTTTCCTCTGTTCCCAACAATGACAAGATCATTCTCTTGGGAGATTGCAATGCCAGAGTCAGGAAAGATCATAGCCTCTGGACTGGAATAATAAGCAAGGAAGGAGTTGGCAAGGTCAACGCCAGTGGAACACTCCTCCTCACCAAATGTGCTGAACACAACCTGGTGATTACAAACACCCTATTTCACCAGAAAAACAGGCACTAAGTCTGTTGGCAGCATCCATGCACCAAACACTGGTTAGGGTTAAGGGTAGGAGTAGGGTTGGGTTTAGAGGTAGGGTTAGGGTTAGAGTGAGGGCTAGGGTTAGGTTGGAATTATGCGGGCAGTGGACGAATGTTTGGTTGGGAGGGTTTAGGGTTTAGGGTTAGGATTAGGTCTGAGTGTAGGGTTGGTGGATGTTTATGTTTGGTTGGGAGGGTTTAGGCTGCAGAGTTTGAGATACGAGCTGCTATGCCGGTTAGGCTTGTACGGGGAAGTCAGATTAATCTGGTCCATGCCTTTCATCAGGGTTAGGGTTAGGGCTAGCGTTAGGGTTAGGGTTAGGGCAAGGGTTAGGTTGAAGGTTTGGGTTGTGTTCCTGGCAGGTCCACACGCGTCATACCTCGGCGGGCTGCCGCGAAGGGACGTATTCGGAGGGCAGTGCCGGCCGAAGGGCGGCATTTCCGTTGGGACTACAGGCGGTCGCTCGGCCAAAAATACGGCTTCCGCCGAATTCAAAACCTACAAGGTACCGCGGCGGGGAGCCGCCAGGGGACGTGTTCGGAGAGACGTTAGGAACGAGGGGCGGCACTTTCGGAGGGTGCACCGGAGGTCGCACCACCGATCGCACTCCTCGGCAGACGTCGATATTATTCCAAGTCCCGCCGTTCCGGGCTGGTTAACGACTTGTCCCGGCCGAGCCGGTTAACCATTTGTCTCGCCGACGTCGGTTAACGATTTGCCTGAGCCCGGTCGGTTAACCAATTGTCACCGAGCCGGCGAACGGAAGAACTGTCCGCGCCGGGCCGCTGCCTAAGTCTCTGTCCTGTTCTGCATGACAGCACCGGACCCGGTCGATTACCGAAGTGCCGGCTCGGGTCTGGTTAACGACTTGTCCCGGCCGGGCCGGTTAACCATTTGTCTCGCCGACGTCGGTTAACGATTTGCCTGAGCCCGGTCGGTTAACCAATTGTCACCGAGCCGGCGAACGGAAGAACTGTCCGCGCCGGGCCGCTGCCCAAGTCTTTGTCCTGTTCTGCATGTCAGCACCGGACCCGGTCGGTTACCGCAGTGCCTGCTGGGGTCTGGTTAACGACTTGTCCCGGCCGGGCCGGTTAACCATTTGTCACGCCGAAGTTGGTTAACGACTTGTCCCGGCCGAGCCGGTTAACCATTTGTCTCGCCGACGTCGGTTAACGATTTGCCTGAGCCCGGTCGGTTAACCAATTGTCACCGAGCCGGCGAACGGAAGAACTGTCCGCGCCGGGCCGCTGCCTAAGTCTCTGTCCTGTTCTGCATGACAGCACCGGACCCGGTCGGTTACCGAAGTGCCGGCTCGGGTCTGGTTAACGACTTGTCCCGGCCCGGCCGGTTAACCATTTGTCACGCCGACGTTGGTTAACGACTTGTCCCGGCCGAGCCGGTTAACCATTTGTCTCGCCGACGTCGGTTAACGATTTGTCCCAGCCGGGCCGGTTAACCAATTGTCACGAGCCGGCGCGAACGGAAGAACTGTCCGCGCCGGGCCGCTGCCTAAGTCTTTGTCCTGTTCTGCATGTCAGCACCGGTCCCGGTCGGTCACCGCAGTGCCGGCTCGGGTCTGGTTAACGACTTGTCCCGGCCGGGCCGGTTAACCATTTGTCTCGCCGAAGTCGGTTAACGATTTGCCTGAGCCCGGTCGGTTAACCAATTGTCACGAGCCGGCGAACGGAAGAACTGTCCGCGCCGGGCCGCTGCCTAAGTCTCTGTCCTGTTCTGCATGTCAGCACCGGACCCGGTCGGTTACCGCAGTGCCGGCTGTGGTCTGGTTAACGACTTGTCCCGGCCGGGCCGGTTAACCATTTGTCACGCCGAAGTTGGTTAACGACTTGTCCCGGTCGGGCCGGTTAACGATCTGCCAGGGCCCGGTCGGGAACTCGATTGCCCGCCCGTGGACTGTTGTCTTGCTCCACCGCACGGCCGGGGGGGTCGGTCGGCACGGCTATCGAGCCGTCCGAGAACTGCCGGTTAACCAGTTGCCCGGTGGCAATTCGTTAACTGAGTCCGCTCCGGAAGTCTGGATGCGGGTCGGATTTGAGGGTCGTAGCCGGGCAGGAGTTCCAGAGGCTCGGCAGCCGGGGTCAGATACGGCCGCCCCTTTGACACATGCAATTTCTGTACGGGGGCATTGGCGGGGTTTCCGGAGATTTACGGGGAGGCGTTTTTCTCGACCACTTAGGAGTGGTCGACGGGCGTTACGGGCCTCCCCACTTCGTTAACCCGGGCCGCGCGGCGGTATTTCCGCACGCTTCCCAAGGTCGCCCGTATGGATTTTCGGACGAATTCCCAATGGCGGAAGTCAGTCAGCGGGACGTATCCGCAGGCCCAAGCCGACCGAGGGGCAGCATATACGGGCTGACTACCGGTGCTCGGGCCGCCGAATCGAAACCTTGCCCGAATGATTTTCTGGCAAAGTCCCGCGGCGGGGAGACGCGAGGGGACGAATTCGGAGGGTCGTGCCGGCCGAGGGGCGGCATTTTCGGTGGGACTACCGCAGGTCCCTCCGCCAAAAATAGGGCTACGGCCCGATCGAAAATCTGACAAAGTCCCGCTGCGGTGAGCCGCGAGGGGACGTATTCGGAGGGCCGTGCCGGCCGAGGGGCGGCATTTTCGGTGGGACTACCGCAGGTCCCACCGCCGATCCGAGACCTTGGCAGAAGTCGAAATTATTCCAAGTCCCAACTCGGAAGTCGGAATGAAGGCTGATTCGGGGCCCTGCTGCCGGCCGAAGCGGACGATGCACGGCGGCACTACCGGAGGGCCGACCGCCGACAGAGGCGCGTGCTCCCGGCGCCGCGCCGGTTAACCAATTGACGGCGGAAGTCTGTGAAGGTCGGATCCAGCCCGTCGGGCGGGCCCGAGGTGCGACGAGGCCGGCGTGAGCTCCGGGCGTCTTACCGCCGGTTTGACACACGTCATTGTTGTACGGTCAGTCGCGGCGCCGGTTAACCAGTTAGGCCCGGAGAGCGCTATGAAGGTTGCATTTGCCCCGCCTGGCCGGGCCAAGGTACGACCTGCCCGGCAGGACTTCCGGCAGGCGTCCCGCCGACTTGACACATGCAATTTCTGTACGGGGGCATTGGCGGGGTTCCCGGAGATTTTCGGGAACACGTTTTCCAGAGGCACTTAGACGGATTTCCAGTGGTACGGTTGACACACGAGACAGACGGACAACACAACACACACAGTGCGGAGGCCGAAGTGAACCTTCGGGGGTTATTTCGGACTCAGTAAGCGGGAGGCCAGGCGAGCTCCGCGACTTACAGTGATTTATAGACAGAAAAGGCTTTTGAATGCTTACCGAGGTGAAGGCAGACGGGAAGTCCGAGGACGCGCCAGGGGCTCCGGACAGGGTCTGAGCGGGAACCGTGGGCGACGGCCGGCAGACCGACGGGTAGCCAAAAGCCTTTTAGGAGGGGAGCACGCACTTTGTGTGACGGAGACTTGTGTGGGAACCAGCCTGCCACGGGTGCCCTCGCGAGTGTCGTCTGCGGAGACCTCTGTTCCCCGATCGATGCGGCTTGGTCGGTCCTACCTTTGGGAGAGGCCGCGTGGAAGCGACGGTCTCGACACGTGCGGCGAACTTCCACGCTCGGCTCGTTACCATCTCCGGAGGTGGGTTGATGGGTCTGCCGCGGGGCGGCCCGATACCGACCGAGGTCTTCATGCTTCGGACGGAATTGGACGTTGGGCATTCGCACGTTTGCACCGCGATCGATCAGCCGGATTCCCCCGCCGGCGGACGAGACTGCTGCGCCCACGAATGACGGGGGCCGGGCGGGCGGCCGTCGACCATCCCGAGAAGGCAGGCACACACGCGCTCCATACCTAGGCGGTGAAGGTGCGGACCTCACCGGAGCGGACGACGGGGCGGGATGGCGAGGCGCTCACCGGCGCGGCGTTGGCCCCGGGCCGTCGGAGGCGAGCGGCGACCGTCGACCGTCCCGAGAGCCAACTCGGCAGGAGCGGTGCGGGTGCGGACCCCACCCAGCGACGCGGCTCGAGAGGGGGCGGCGCGGCGCCGCGACGAGCATGGCCCCGAGAGTGCAGGGGACGGGCGCGCCGGCCGCAGCAGCACTCTCTCGCGCCGCACAGGCAAGGCGAGAGAGTCGGGGGAAGTCCGAAAACCAGAGTGGCAAGAGATGCCCGTGCAGCCACGCAACCGAAGCGTTGATCCTCGGTCACGAACGAGAGGGAGGAGAGGCCCTGCGCGTGCGGTGGCCCCGACCGACGGCCGGCCGGTGTGCGATTCACTCGAGGTCGGGCGACACCCGCGCGTCCCCTCCCCGCTCCCGCAGAGGCCGGAGACGTCCGGTCGCCACAGCGGTCCGCGTGCAGCCTCCGGTTCCGCGAGAAGGCCCGTCTCCTCGGGGCGAGGAGAGCCTCAACTCGGCGAGCGGTCCGGCGGGCGGTGCAGAAAGTTGTCGGTACGTTTCTCGGCATTCGCACACGAATCCGGAGAGTGAGAAAGGGGTGTCCGCGACGCGTACGTGCGCCAGGGGCGCGTGCGGCGGAGCGACACCCAGCGGACTCCCGCGACCCGAGGGGAGCCGCCGATGGCTGAACCGAGCACCGACCTACCCCGGCGGCGGGGAGGCC